>NW_007260394.1:0-16685 GCF_000164805.1 Carlito syrichta | reverse complement strand
CCGAAGATGTGGTTAAGGAACAAACGAAATTGTAGGTTCAGATACTCAATTACAACTATCGAAAATACTGGAATCGCTTGGATATGTAATAAGAGATTTTAGGTATCCACGTAGCAAGTAGCTGTGCAAAATGTAAGGACCTACAAGCCCAGATTCCTCATTAAACCTTACCAAGAGGCTATATAGATTTTGACGATTGTGGACCCCTGATCCACAATCTCTTCTCATTCTCAGCAAGAACCTGATTTTCCCTGGCGATCTGTATTCCAAAATTCTGTATGCAAAGAGACAGATGTCCAGCTGTTTCCCACGGAAGTGTAATTCGTGATTCCTGGTTACCTTTAAAAATATGTACTACATGCTTAGCAACCCCAACCCCCCCAAGCTATATCAAATAGATTCACAAACGTAAATTTTAGGATTACAGGGTACATCTTAAGACAAGAGTTACACACAAATATGACGAGATGATGCCTTAGACTTGTAATCTGCATTTAGTTGTGCGAGAACCCCAACTGAATTGTATGGACTGTTTCTTTATTACAACAATCAAGAGGACCAGAAAGTTGTTGGGAATTTATATTGACATTTGTCCTTTCCAAGTGGCAACATGCTCTGAAGAATTTGGAGAACTAGAAGCCCAGATTCCAGATAAGCCCGTATAATAGAGTCCTGTAGAAATGGATTGAGGCCTCCCATAAACCACATTCCTTTTTTTATTATCAGGAAGACGCCCGGACTTTTTCTGGTAACGTAGAAGTACAAACTCATACATACCAATACACAAACGCCAAGAAGTTTCCCAGGAAGAAGCAAAGATTGCTGGTTCCTTAAGAATACATCCTAAATATGTGAGAATCCCTAATCCCACATTCTCAATGCGAAAACGTATGTCCAGCAGTAGTTTCCGGACTACGAGGTAAACCTAAAGCCAGTGATCACATTAACAACTGGCAGATGATTTCGTGGATTGTGGATTCTGGCCTCACAGGAACCTGTGAAACAAATGGACCAGTAGGCCAGATTCTCAGTTACAACTATCAAGAGGTGCAACACATTCCTGGGGAATGGCAATGCCCGATTAGTTGTATGCATATAGGACGTTGCTCTGAATAATATGAGAACCAGGACTCCCAGAATCCAGATTAGCATTTGATAAAGTCCCTGTCAATTCCTATGTATGAGCACTGCCTTAAGCCACGGATAATTTAGCAAATGCCCAGAGGTTTGCAAGTTACATGGAAACCGAGTTTTCTGGTTCCTCTTTAGTAAAGCGTGTAGAAACTTTCAAGGGACACAGTGACCCAGATTCCTATTTCGTTTTAAGCAAAACGTCGAGATGTTTCCTGTTGGCCTGGAAGTCCAGACTCTGGTATACCCATAGAAACATGACAAGAATATGGCTGTGGACGTGGAATCTAAGACTCCTGGTTCCCTCCCAAAAATACCTCAAAAAAATTGAACACCTAAACCCAAAGCCCTAATAACGAACAGTGGAGCCACTGAAGTTTATGGATTATGAGGTAACACTGAGGTCAGGGCTTATATACAAAATATCCGAGAGAATATCTAGTCTCCTGTATCTGGAATCAGAGGTTCCGAGTATCTAAATGGACTTGTATTGCAGGTTCTCGTTCACAACTATCAAGAGTACCAGAGTGTTGCTGGAATCCAGGAGTGATTGATTCGTAATATCCACATAACAAATAGCTCTAAAACATGACGGTGTGCCAGGTTCGGTGGCTCAGCTTGTAATCCCATGACTTTGGGAGGCTGAGGTGATTGGACTGCCTGAGCCCGCGGCTTCGAGACCCGCCTGGGCAGAGAGAACTCGTCTCTACATTAATTCAAAAGTAAAATCAGCCGGACATGGTAGCACATGCCTGTACTTTCGGCTACTTGGAAGGCTGAGGCGGAAGGATCACCAGAGCCGAGCAGACGAGGCTGCGGTGGCCGGGAGTGGCCACTGCACTCCCGTCTGGGCGACAGAGTGAGACTCCAACTCAAACAAAACCCAAAAAGAACATGAGGGGTGCTTGAAGCCCTTGTCTTGTTTAGCCCTTAGCAAGACACGCTGTTGATTTTCAGTATTGAGGACCCATGTAGCCCAGATTCCTTATTCATCATTCGCAAGTGTCCTGAAATTTCCTGTATATGAGGACTCCCACTTCCCAGATTCCAACTTCATACTCAGCAAGACACCGAGATATTTCATGGTGATGTAGAATTCAAGTTGTATGGATATCAATTGAAAGACCCCCAGGAAGCTGGGCTCGGTGGCTCAGCCTGTAATCCTGTGCCTTTGGGAGGCTGAGGTGAGTGGATTGCCTGAGTCCATGAGTTCGAGACCTGCCTGGGCAGTGAGACCTCCTCTCTAGAATAAATCAAAAAAATCAGCCGGGCATTGTTGCGCATGCCTGTAATTCCGGCTACTGGGAAGGCTGAGGCAGAAGGATCACCGGAGCCCAGCAGGTCGAAGCTGCATTGGCCGGGAGCAGCCACTGCACCCCAGTCTGGGTGACAGAGTGAGACTCCAACTCAAAAAAAAAAAAAACCTTTGTCAGGCTCGGTGGCTCAACCTGTAATCCCGCACCTTTGGGAGGCTGAGGTGAGTGGATTGCCTGGGCCTGTGGGTTCAAGACCCGCCTGGGCAGCGAGATCTCATCTCTACGGTAAAACAAAAACTCAGCCATGCGTGGTAACACATGCCTGTAATTCCGGCTACTCGGAAGGCTGAGGCGGGAGGATCGCCGGAGTCCAGTAGGTCGAGGCTGCGGTGACTGGGAATGGACACTGCATTCCAGTCTGGGTGACAGAGTGAGACTCCAACTCAAAAAAAAAAAAGAAAGAAAGAAAGAAAGAAAGACCCCCAGAAGCTTTCTGGACAATTGGAATCCAAGAATCCTGGTTCCCTAGTACAAGACACCCTAACAATATGAAGACCTACAAGCCCAGATTCCTGAATAAACCTCATTAAGAGACCCTATAGACTTTGGCGAATGAGAACTCAAGAACCCGGATTCCCTTTTCGTTCTCAGCAAGATGCTTTGATTGTCCCTGTCCATGTGTATTCCAAAACTCTGTATACAAAAAGACAGATGCCCAAAATTTCCTAGGGTCGGGGAATCCGTGATTCCTCGTTACCTTTCAAAATACTTATTAAACATTTGGCAACTGCAAAACCCTCGCCTCCTTCAAAATAAAAGGACAAATGGAAGTTTGAGAATTACAAAGTTCATTTTGAGACCAAGAGTTACACCCAAATATGGCAAGAAGATCCCTTTTGTAATGGAATCTGGCATTAGTTGTCCTGAGGAACCTAACGGACATCCAATGCGAGATACCCATTTACAACTACCAAGAGGACCAGAATGTTGCTGGAGTCCTGAATTGACTGATTCCTAATATCCGCATGCTAAATAACTCCAAAATATGAGGGGAGATCAAAGCCCTGATTCTTGTTCGTCCAGTAGCAAGAAGTTCTAGGAATTTTTTGAATTGAGGACTCGTGTAACACATATTCCTTATTCTTGCTTCTCTGGAGGCCATGTAGTGTCCTCTATATGAGGACTTGCTTTCCTGAGATTCCTGTTTTGAAACCCTGATTTTTGTTTAGACCTTAGCAAGAAGTCCTTAGCATGTAGATTTTGTGATTGAGGAACCACGGAAAACAGATTCCATATTTTTCCTTAGGAAGAGGCCTCGAAGTTCCCAGTTATGAGGAGTATTACCCACATTCTTGCTTTAAATCCCTTATTCTTGTTTAGCCCTTAACAAGAGGCCCTATAGCTCTTTTGGGATAGAGAACACGTGCAACCCAGATTCCTTATTCTTTCTTAGCAAATGGCCATGTATTTGCCTGTATATGAGGACTCCATTTCCGCAGATTCATGCTTCAAAAACCCTGATTCGTGTTTAGCCCTTAGTAAGATGCCCTGAAGTGTTTTAGGGATTGATGACACATGTAACACAGATTCCTTATTTATTCTTAGCAATAGGCAGTCCAGTTTCCTGTGTTTGAGGACTCCCACTACTCAGATTCCTACATTAAAAACTTGATTCATGGTTATCTCTTAGTAAGAGGTCCTGTGGATTTTTGGA
Organism: Carlito syrichta; assembly: GCF_000164805.1. Classification (NCBI taxonomy): domain Eukaryota; kingdom Metazoa; phylum Chordata; class Mammalia; order Primates; family Tarsiidae; genus Carlito; species Carlito syrichta. Next base: position 12,584 of record NW_007260394.1, on the reverse strand, counting down.
CTGTGGACTCGTGCAACCAAAATTCCTTATTCTTCCTTAGCAAGAGGCCATGTAGTTTCCTGCATATGGAGACTCCCATTACCCAGATTCCTGCTACATTCTCAGAAAGGTGCTGAGATATTTCCTGGTGACCTAGAATTCCAGTTGTTTGGATATCAAGAGAAAGACTCCCACAGGTTATTGGAGAACTGGAATCCGCGATTCCTGGTTTCCCTTAACCGGACCTTTCCAAAATGTGGACTCTCCTAAACCCATGTCCCAATTCCCACCCGCCCAACCGCAAGAGATTTCTGTAGTTTGAGTTAACCTGAATCGAGGGATTTTGTACCAATACGGTATTTGAATGCTGGGGTACCTGATTATGGTCCTAGATGTTCATAAGGCACAAAAGGATATTTGGGCCAGATCCTCGATTACAACTATTGAGAGAATAGATTGTTCCTGGGGATCTGAAATGACCTATTAAGTGTATCTACGGAGCTAGTAGCTCTGAAAAATATAGGGACCCTGAAGCCCAGATTGCTTATTAAACCTTTTAAGAGGACCTGTAGATTCTGGCGAATCAGAACTCCTAGAACCAGGTTTCCTTTTCTTTCTCAGCAAGGTGCCCTGATTTTCCCTCGTGATGTGGCTTCAAGAACTCTGTATAAAAAGAGGCAGATGCCTAGAAATTACCTGGGGTCATGGAATCCATGCATCCTGGTTACACTTAAATGTACGTAATAAATATTTGGCAACCTAAAAACACCCGGCCCCTATCGGAATAGAAGTACAAACAGAAGTTTTAGGATTACAAGGTACATCTTAAGGCGATAGTGACATACAAATATGGTGATAAGATTCCTTGGGTCCTGTAATCATCCCTTTGTTATCCTGAAAAATCCAACGGACTTGAGTGTCCACATTCTCGGTTACAACCATCAAGAAGACCAGAAGGTTGCTGAGAATCTATAATGAAAATATTGTCATATCTAACAGGCCTGTAGCCCTAAAGAATGTGTCTAAATAGAATCCCAGATTCCAGATTAGCCCTTATAATGTGTCCATGCAGAGTTCTTGGATTGGCGACCCCCGTAACCCAGATACTTTTTGTTCTCAGTAAGACTCCCGGAAGTTACCTGACGACGTGGAAGTACAAACTCTTATATACCGATAATCATAAGCCCAAAAGGTCAGAAGGGCCCTGGAATCTAAGATTGCTGGATCGCCTTTAAGAATACGTCCTAAATATTTGGGAACACCTAATCCCAAATTACGAATATCAATCCAAAATTCCAGTAGCAGTTTCTGGATTAGGAGGTAAACCTGAAGGCAGAAATTACACCAAAAGTGGAGCCATGATTCCTTGCGTTGTGGAATCTGGCCTTACAGTCTCCTGCAAAAAAAGCAGAGTAGATGGCCAGATTCTCTGTTATATCTAAGAAGAGGAGTAGCAGCTTCCTGGGAATCGATTATGACAGAATTGTGGTACGTATACAGGAATTAGTTCTGAAAAGTACGGGGACTGAGACTCCAAATTCCTGATTAGCATTTAGAAAATTCCTGTAGGCTTCTAGGTATGAGAACTACCTTAAGCCAGGGAAAAATTAACAACTGCCGAGAAGCTTCCTCTTCAAATGGAAACTGATTTTGATTGTTCCACATTGGTAACATGAGTATAAACTTTCTGGGACATAGTGTCCTAGATTCCTGTTTCATTCTCAGACAAACGACCAGATGTTTCCTCGTTCCCTAGAAGTCCAGACACGTGGCTCCCAATAGAAAGACTCCATAATGCTTCTATGAACTTGTAAACCAAGATCATGGTGCCCTCCCAAAAATACCTTTGAAACACTGTGCAACATCTAAACCCAAAGTCCTACTTACGAATAGCTGAACTACCAGATGTTTGTGGAGTCCGAGTCAACCTGATATCAGGGCTTTCATTCAAAACACCTGAGATGATTACTTGTGTCCTGGTATTTGGCGTTAGAGGATCCAGAATATAAATGGACTTGGAGTGCCATATTTTCGTTTAAACTATCGAGAGGACCAAAATGTGCAGGACTTCTGGAATGAGTGATTCTTAATATGCACATAGTTTCCAGCTCTGAAAAATATGGGGACGTCGAAGTCCGAGTCTTGTAGGCCTTACCAAGACGCCCTGAACATTTTTGGAATTGAGGACTCTTGTAACCCAGATTCGTTATTCTCCCTTCGCAAGAGCCCATGTAGTTTCCTGTGTATGAGGACTCCCATTCCCCATATACTTGCTTTGAAATCCTGATTCTTGTTTAGCCCTTAGCAAGACGCCCAATAGATTTTTGGCATTGAGTCTCGGGAACACCAGATTCCTTATGCCTTCTTAGGTAGAGGCTGTGTGGTTTCCTGTATATGAAGACTCCCATTACTGAGAGTCCTGCTTCAAAACATTTATAATTGTTTAACCCTTGGAAATATGCACTGCAGATTTATTGGATCGAGTATATGAGTCGCCCAGATTCGTTGTTCGTCCTTAGCTGGAGGTTGTGAAATTTCCTGTATATGAGGGCTCCCATTTCCCAGATTTGTGTTTCAAATCCCTGATACTTTTTCTTCCTTAATAAGACTTCCTGTAGGTTTTTGAAATTTGTGGATTCGTGTAACCCAGATTCCTTATTCTTCTGTAGTAAGAGGCCATGTAGTTTCCCGTATACGAGGATTCTCGATTCACAAATTCCTGCTTAATTCTCAGAAATACACGAGATATTTCCTGGTGAACATAGAATCCAGTTGTTTGTATATCAATAGAAAGACTCCCATAGAGTACCTGGGAACTCTAATCCAAGCTTCCAGGTTCCCCTTAACAAGACATCATAAAAATGTGTAATATTCTAAACCCAATATCCCAATTTCCAGCAGCCTCACCACAGGAAATTTCGTTATTTTGAGGTAACCTCAAGCAAGGAATTTTGTCAGAAAATACCAGTTGATTCCTGGGGAACTGGATTATGGCCAACGATGTGGATACGAACCAAACGAAATTGTAGGTTCAGATACTCAAGTACACCTATCGAAAGGAATGGAATCGCTTGAATCTGTAATAAGAGATTTTAGGTATCCATGTAGCAAGTAGCTGTGCAAAATGTAAGGGCATACAAGCCCAGATTCCTCATTAAAACTTATCAAGAGGCCATAAATTTTAATTATTGAGGACCCCTGATCCTGCATTCTCTTCTCCTTCTCAGCAAGAGCCTGATTTTCCCTGGCGATCTGGATTCCAAAATTATGTATGCAAAGAGACAGATGCCCAGCTGTTTCCCAGGGAGGTGGAATCTGTGATTTCTGGTTATCTTTAAAAATATGTACTACATGCTTAGCAACCACAACCCCCCATGCCATATCAAATAGATTCACAAACGGAAATTTTAGGATTACAGGGTACATCTTAAGACAATAAGTACACACAAATATGGCTAGATGATGCCTTAGTCTTGTAATCTACCTTTAGTTGTGCCAAGAAACCCAACTGAATGTATGGACTGTTTCTTTGTTACAACAAACAAGAGGACCAGAAAGTTGCTGGGAATCTATAATGACACTTGTCCTTTCCTAGTGGCAACATGCTCTGAAGAATTTGGAGAGCTAGAAGCCCAGATTCCAGATAAGCCCTTATAACGGAGCCCTGTAGGAATGGATTGAGTCCTCCCATAAACCACATTACTTTTTTTATTATCAGGAAGACACCCAGTCGTTTTCTCATGATGTAGAAGTACAAACACTTCCATACCAATACACATACGCCAAGAAGTTTCCCAGGGACCTGGAATCGAAGATTGCTGGTTCCTTCTTAAGAATATATCCTAAATATATAGGAATCCCTAATCCCACATTCTCAATGCGAAAACGTATGTCCAGCAGTAGTTTCTGGACTATGAGGTAAACCTAAAGCCAGTGATCACGTTAACAAATGGCAGATGATTTCGTGGATTGTGGAATCTGGCCTCACAGTACCCTGTGAAACAAATGGACCAGTAGGCCACATTCTCAGGTACAACTATCAAGAGTTGCAACACATGCCTGGGGAATGGCAATGCCCGATTTGTGGTATGCATATATGACGTTGCTCTGAATAATATGAGAATCAGGACGCCCAGAATCCAGATTAGCATTTGCTAAAGTCCCCGTCAATTCCAAGGTATGAGCACTGCCTTAAGCCACGGATAATTTAGCAAATGCCCAAAGGTTTGCAAGTTACATGGAAATCGAGTTTCCTGGTTCCTCTTAAGTAAAGCGTGTAGATACTTTCAAGGGACACAGTGACCCAGATTCCTATTTCGTTCTAAGCAAAACGTCGAGATGTTTCCTGTTGGCCTGGAAGACCAAACTCTGGTATACCCATAGAAAGATGACAAGAATATGGTTGGGGACGTGGAATCTAAGATTCCTGGTTCCCTCCCAAAAATACCTCCTAAAGAATATTGAATGCCTAAACCCAAAGTCCTAATAACGAACAGTGTAACCACTGAAATTTCTGGAGTATGAGGTAACACTGAGGTCAGGCAAAAAATTCGAGGGAATTTCTAGTGTCCTGTTTCCGGAATCAGAGGTTCCGAGTATCTCAATGGACTTGTAGTGCCAGATTCTCATTCACAAGTACCAAGAGTACCAGAGTGTTCCTGGAGTCCAGGGATGATTGATTCGTAATATCCACATAACAAATAGCTCTAAAACATGAGGGGTGAGCCGGGCTCATTGGCTCAGCTTGTAATTCCATGCCTTTGAGAGGCTGAGGTGTGTGGATTGCCTGAGCCCGCGGGTTCGAGACCTGCCTGGGCAGAGAGTGAGCGACAGAATGAGACTGGGCGACAGAATGAGACTCCGACACCCCCCCGAAAAAAAACCATGAGGGGTGCTCGATGCCCTGATCTTTTTTAGTCCTTAGCAAGACGTGCTGTATATTTTCGGTATTGAGGACCCATGTAGCCCAGATTCCTTATTTATCCTTCGCAAGAGTCATGAAATTTCCTGTATATGAGGACTCCCTTTACCCAGATTACTGCTTCATTCTGAGCAAGACACTGAGATATTTCATGGTGATGTAGAATTCGAGTTGTTTGGATATCAAATGAAAGACCCCCAGAAATTTCCTGGAGAATTGGAATCCAAGATTCCTGGTTCCTTTGCACAAGGCACCATAACAATATGGGTACCTAAAAACCCAGATTCTTGATTAAACCTCATCAAGAGTCCCTGTAGAATTTGGCGAATGATTATTCAAGAACCCGGATTCCCTTTTTGTTCTCAGCTTGATGCCTTGATTTTCCCTGTCCATGTGTATTGCAAAACTCTGTATACAAAAAGACAGATGCCCACAAGTTTCCTAGGGTCGGTGAATCCGTGATATCTGGTTACCTTTAAAAATACTTAAAACATTTGGCAACTGCAAAACCCTCATCCCCTCTCAAAGTAAAGGACAAATGGAAGTTTGATAATTGCAAAGTTCATCTTGAGACCAAGAGTTACATCCAAATATTGTGAGATCATCCCGTTTGTGCAGGAATCTGTCCTTACTTGTCCCAAGGAACCTAACGGACTTGCAGTGTGAGATACCCGTTTACAAGTACCAAGAGGACCAGAATGTTGCTGGAGTTCTGAATTGACTGATTCCTAATATCCACATGCTAAATAGCTCCAAAACATGAGGAGACCTAGAAGTCCTGATTGATGTTTTTCCAGTAGCAAGACGTCCTGAGAATATTTTCAGATTGAGGTCTCGTGTAACACGGATTCTTTATTCTTACTTTGCTGGAGGCCGTGTCGTGTCCTGTATATGAGGACTCCCTTTCCCCAATTCCTGTTTTGAAACCCTGATTCTTGTTTAGCCCTTAGCAAGACGAATAACAAATAGCTCTAAAACATGAGGGGAGAGCCAGGCTCGGTGGCTCAGCTTGAGAGGCTGAGGTGTGTGGATTGCCTGAGCCTGCGGGTTCGAGGCCTGCCTGGGCAGAGAGAACTCATCTCTACAATAAATTAAAAAAAAATCAGCCGAGCGTTGTAGCGCATGCCTGTAATTTCGGCTACTTGGAAGGCTGAGGCAGAAGGATCACCAGAGCCTAGCAGGTGAGGCTGCGGTGGCCAGGAGCGGCCACTGCACTCCAGTCTGGGAGACAGAGTGAGACTCCAACCCCCCCCAAAAAACATGAGGGGTGCTCGAAGCCCTGATCTTGTTTAGTCCTTAGCTTTTAGTGATTGAGGAACCGCGTAAAACAGATTCCTTATTTTTTCTTAGGAAGAGGCCTCGAAGTTTCCTGTTATGAGGAGTATTACCAACATTCCTGCTTCGAATCCCTTATTGTTGTTTAGCCCTTAGCAAGAAGCTCTGTAGTACTTTTGGGATAGAGAACACGTGCAACCCAGATTCCTTATCCTTTCTTAGCAAAAGGCCGTGTATTTGCCTCTATATGAGGACCCCATTTCCGACGATTCATGCTTCAAAAACCCGGATTCGTGTTTATCCCTTAGCAAGACGCCCTGAAGTTTTTTAGGGATTGAGGACACGTGTAACCCAGATTCCTTATTCTTTCTTAGCAATAGGCAGTACAGTTTCCTGTATTTGAGGACTCCCACTACCCAGATTCCTATATTAAAAACCTGATTCATGGTTACCTCTTAGTCTGACGCCCTGTGGATATTTGGGCTGAGGATTCGTACAATCAAATTTCCTTATTCTTTCTTAACAAGAAAGTAGTGTAGTTTCCTGTATATGAGGACTCCCATTACCCAGATTCGTGCTACATTCTCAGCAAGGCGCTGAGATAGTTCCTGGTGACCTAGAATTCCAGTTGTTTGCATATCAAGAGAAAGTCTCCTGTAAGTTTATTGGGGAACTGGAATACAAGATTCCTGGTTCCCTTTAACAAGACTTCCCCAAAATGTGGACTATCCTAAACCCATGTCCCAATTCCCACTAGCCCGACCACAAGAAATTTCTGTAGTTGGCGTTTACCTGAATCGAGGGATTTTGTACCATTTACCATTTGATTCCTGGGATACCTGATTATGGCCCTAGATATTCATAAGACACAAAAGGATCTTTTGGCCAGATCCTCGATTACAACTATCAAGAGAATAGTATGTTCCTAGGGATCTGTAATGACTGACTAAGGGTATCTCCAGTGCTCATAGCTCTGAAAAATGTAGGGACGCTGAAGCCCAGATTGCTGATTAAACCTTATCAAGATACTCTGTAGTTTCTGTCGAATAAGAACTCCTAGAACCGGAGATCGTTTTCATTCTCAGCAAGATTCCCTGATTTTCCCTCGTGATGTGGATCCAAAAAATCTGTATACAAATAGGCAGATGCCCAGAAATTACCTAGTGTCGTGGAATCCATGAATCCTGGTTACCCTGAACAATATGTAATAAATATTTGGCAACCTCAAAACACCAGGCCCCTATCAGAATAGAAGGACAAACAGAAGTTTTAGGATTACAAGGTCCACCATAAGGCTGTAGTTACATAGAAATATGGCAATAAGATTCATTGGGTCCTGAAATCTGCCCTTTGTTGTCCCGAGGAACCCAAGGGACTTTAGGGTACACATTCTCGATTACATCTATCAAGAAAACCAGAAGGTTGCTGAGAATCTATAATGAAAAAATTGTCATTTCCAAGAGGCCTGTAGCCCTGAAGAATGCCAGATTCCAGATTACCCATTATAAGGTGTCCATGTAGAATTCTTGGATTGGTGTCCTGTAATCCAGATTCTTTTTGTTCTCAGTAAAACTACCCGGAAGTTACCCTGGCGACGTGGAAGTACAAATTCTTATATACCAATAATCATAAGCCCAAAAGGTCAGAAGGGACCTGGAATGCAAGATTGCTGTATCACCTTTAAGAATACGCCCTACATATTTGGGAATACCTAATCCCAAGTTACGAATATCAATCTAAAATTCTAGTAGTAGTTTCTAAAAATGTGTAATATTCTAAACCCAATATCCCAATTTCCATCAGCCTGACCACAGGAAATTTCGATATTTTGAGGTAACCTCAAGCGAGGGATTTTGTCGCAAAATGCCAGTTGATACCTGAGGAACTGGATTACGGCTGAAGATGTTGATAAGAAGGAAACGAAATTGTAGGTTCACATACTCAATTACAACTATCGAAAGGACTGGAATCACTTGGATCTGTAATAAGAGATTTTAGGTATCCAAGTAGCAAGTAGCTCTGAAGAATGGAAGGACCTATAAACCCAGATTCCTCATTAAACCTTATGAAGAGGCCATATAGATTTTGACGATTGAGGACCCCTGAACCCGCATTCTCCTCTCGTTATCAGCAAGATGCCCTGATTTTCCCTGATGATCTGGATTTCAAAATTTCACATGCAAGTACACACATGCCTAGCTGTTTCTCAGGGACTTAGAATCCGTGATTCCTGGTTATCTTTAAAAATATGTACTACATGCTTAGCATCCTCAATACCCCCAGGCTATATCAAATAGATTTACAAACGGAAGTTTTAGGATTACAGGGTACATTTTAAGACAAGAGATACACACAACTATGGCGAGATGATACCTTAGTAATGTAATCTGGCTTTAGTTGAACCGAGAAACCCAACTGAGTTGCACGGAGTGGTTCTTGGTTACAACAATCAAGAGGACCAGAAGGATGCTGGAAATCTATAATGACACTTGTCTTTCCAAGTGGCAACGTGCTCTGAAGAATTTGGGGAACTAGAAGCCCAGATTCCAGATAAGCCCTTATAATGAAGCGCTGTAGAAATGGATTGAGGGCTCCCATAAACCACATTCCTTTTTTTATTATCAGGAAGTTGCCCGGACTTTTTCTGGTGAGGTGGAAGTACAAACTCTTACATACCAAACACATACACCAAGAAATTTCCCAGGGACCTGGAATGGAAAATTGCTGGTTCCCCCCTTAAGAAAACATCATAAATATGTGAGAACCCCTAATCCCACTTTCTCAATGTAAAAACGAATGTCCAGCAGTACTTTCTGGACTACAAGGTAAACCTGAAGCCAGTGGTCACATTAACAAATGGCAGATGATTGCGTGGATTGTGGAATCTAGCCTTACAGGACCCTGTGAAAAAAACGGACCAGTAGGACCAGATTCTCAGTTAAAACTATCAAGAGGTTCAACATGTTCCTGGGGATCGGCAATGCCCAAATTGTGGTATACATATAGGACGTTGCTATGAATAATATGAGAACCAGGACTCCAAGAATCCCGATTAGCATTTACTAAACTCCCTGTCTTTTCCTAGGTATGAACACCGCCTTAAGCCACGGATAATTTAGCAAATGCCCAGATATTTGCAAGTTACATGGAAATCGAGTTTCCTGTTTCCTCTTTAGTAAAGTGTGTAGACACTTTCAAGGGACAGAGTGACCCAGATTCCTATTTCGTTCTAAGCAAAACGAGGAGATGTTTCCTGTTGGCCTGGAAGTCCAGACCCTTGTATACCCATAGAAAGATGACAAGAATATGTCTGGGGACGTGAAATCTAAGATTCCTGGTTCCCTCCCAATAATACCTCCTAAAAAAATGGAACACCTAAACCTAAAGTCCTAATAACGTACAGTGGAGCCACTGAAGTTTCTGGAGTACGAGGTAACACTGAGGTCAGGGCTTACGTACAAAAAATCCGAGAGAATTTCCTGTGTCCTGGATCTGGAGTCAGAGTTTTCAATTATCGAAATGGATTTGGAGTGCCAGATTCTCATTCACAACTATCAAGAGTACCAGAGTGTTGCTGGAGTCCAGGAATGATTGATTCATAATATCCCCAGAAGAAATAGCTCTAAAACATGAGGGGTGCTCGAAGCCTTGATCTTGTTTAGCACTCAGCAAGTCGCAGTGTATATTTTCGGTATTTTGGACCCATGTAGCCCAGATTCCTTATACATCCTTCTCAAGAGTCATGAAGTTTCCTGTAAATGAGGACTCACATTATCCAGATTACTGCTTCATTCTCAGCAAGACACCGAGATATTTCATGGTGATATAGAATTCATGTTGTTTGGATATCAATTGGAAGACCCCAGAAGTTTCCTGGGCAATTGGAATCCAAGATTTCTGGTTCCTTTGTACAACACACCCTAACAATATGGGGACCTTAGAAGTCCAGATTCCTGATTAAACCTCATCAATATGCCTTATAGACTTCGGTCAATGGGAACTCCAAGAACCCGGATTCCCTTTTTGTTCTCAGCAAGATGCCTTGATTTTCCCTGTCGATGTGTATTCCAAAACTCTGTATACAAAATGACAGATTCCCACAAGTTTCCTAGGGACGGGGAATGCGTGATTCCTGGTTATCTTTAAAAATACTTACTAAACATTTGGCAACTGCAAAACCCTCAGCCCCTCTCAAAATAAGAGGACAAATGGAAGTCTGAGAATTACAAGGTTCATCTTGAGACCAAGAATTTCATTCAAATATGTGCTGCAATCTGGCCTTAGTTGTCTCAAGGTACCTAACGTACTTGTAGTACCAGATACCCATTTACAACTATCAAGAGCACGAGAATGTTGCTGGAGTCCTGAATTGACTGATTCCTAATATCCACATGCTAAATAGCTCCAAAACATGTGGGGAGTTCGAATCCCTGATTCTTCTTTGTTCAGTAGCAAGACGTCCTGAGAACTTTTCGGATTGAGGAGTCCTGTAACACAGATTCCTTATTCTTCCTTCGCTGGAGGCCTTGTAGTGTCCTGTATATCAGGACTCCCTTTCCCCAGATTCCTGTTTTGAAATCCTGATTCTTGTTTAGCCCTTAGCAAGACACCTTGTAAATTATCTGATTGAGGAACCGTGTAAAATGGATTTTTTTATTTTTCCTTAGCAAGAGGCCTCAAAGTTTCCTGTTATCAGGAGTATTACCCACATTCTTGCATTGAATCCCTTATTGTTGGTTACCTCTTAGCAAGAGGCCCTGTGGTTCTTTTGAGATAGAGAATACGTGTAACCCAGGTTACGTATTCTTTCTTAGCAAAAGGCCGTGTATTTGCCTGTATATGGGGACCCCATTTCTGCATGTTCATGTTTCAATATCCCTGATTCTTGTTTAGCCCTTAGCAAGACGCCCTGAAATATTTTAGGGATTGAGGACACGTGTAACCCAGATTCCTTATTCTTTCTTAGCAATAGGCAGTCCAGTTTCCTGTATTTGAGGACTCCCACTACCCAGATTCCCATATTAAAAACCTGATTCATGGTTACCTCATAGTAAGACCCCCTGTGGACCTTTCGGCTGAGGACAGATGCAACCAAAATTCCTTATTCTTCCTTAGCAAGATGTCGGTAAGTTTCCTGTATATGAGGACTCCCATTACCTAGATTCCTGCTTCAATCTCAGCAAGGCGCTGAGATATTCCCTGTTGAACTAGAATTCCAGTTCTCTGGATATCAAGAGAAAGACTCCCAGAAGGTTATTAGGGAACTGGAATCCTAGATTCCTTGTTCCCCTTAACAAGACCTCTTCAAAATGTGGAAACTCCTAATCCCAATGTCCCAATTCCCAACAGTCTGACCACAAGAAATTTCTGTAGTTTGAGGTAACCTGAATTGAGGGATTTTGTACCAATATGCCATTTAATGACTGGGGTATCTATTTTGGTCCTAGATGTTCATAAGACACAAAAGTTTATTTGGGCCAGATCCACGATTAGATCTATCAAGAGAATAGAATGTTCCTGGGGATCTGTAATGACAGATTAAGGGTGTCTACGGAGCTAGTAGCTCTGAAAAACGTAGCGACCCTGAAGCCCAGATTGCTGATTAAACCTTATTAAGAGGCCCAGTAGATTCTGGCAAATGAGAACTCCTAGAACCGGATTTCCTTTTCATTCTCAGCAAGATGCCCTGATTTGCCCTCGTGATGTGGATCCAAAAACTCTGTAGAGAAATATGCAGATGCCCAGAAAATACCTAGGGTCGTTGAATCCATGAATCCTTGTTACCTTTAAAAGTACGTATAAAATATTTGGCAACCTCAAAACACCAGGCCCCTATCACAACAGAAAGACAAACAGAAATTTAAGGATTACAGGGTACATCTTAGGGCGATAGTTACATACAAATATGGCGATAAGATCCTTTGGGTCCTGGAATCTGCCCTTTGTTGTCCCAAGTAACCCAACGGATTTGTAGGTCCTCATTCTTGGTTACAACTATTTAGAAGACCAGAAGGTTGCTGAGAATCTATAATGACTAATTTGTCAAATCCAAGAAGCTTGCACCCTTAAAGAATTTCTGTAAATCGAATCCCAGATTCCAGATTATACCGGATAATGTGTCCATGGAGAATTCTTGGATTGGCGACCCCCATAACCCAGATTCTTTTTGTTCTCAGTAAGACTCCTGGAGCTACTGGGTGGCGTGGACTTACAAACTCTTATATACCAATACTCATAAGCCCAAAAGGTAAGAAGTGCCATGGAATTCAAGATTGCTGGATCCCCTTTAAGAATATGTTCTAAATCTTTGGGAACCCCTAATCCCAAGTTATGAATATCAATCTAAGTTTCCAGTAGTAGTTTCTGGATTAGGAGGTAAACCTGAAGTCAGAAATTACACAAAAAATGG
>NW_007260393.1:7423-8547 GCF_000164805.1 Carlito syrichta | reverse complement strand
GAGGGGTCGAGGGTTTTGCAGTTGGCAAATATTTAGTACGAATTATTAAAATGTAACCAGAATTCATGGAAACCACGTCCCTAGGAAACATCAGGGCATCTGCATTTTGTATAAGACTTTTGGTATCCACATTACAGGGAAAATCAGGGGATCTTGCTGAGAACGGAAAGGGAACCCGGTGCTTGGAGTTCTCATTCGCCTAAATGTATAAGGTCTCTTGATAAGGTTTAAACAGCAATCTGGGCATCAATGTCGCCACATTTTTAATGTGTCTTTTGAAAAGGGACCAGGAATCTTGGATTCCAATTCCTAAAGAACTTTATGGGAGTCTTTCTCTTCATATCCAAGCATCTGGAATTCTAGGTCACCAGGAAATATCTTTGCATCTTCTTGAGATTGAAGCATGAATTTCAATAATGGAAGTCCTCATATACAGAACACTACACTACCTGTTGCTACGCAAGAATAAGAAATCTTGCTTAAACGAGTCTTCCATCACAAAAGCCATCAGAGCATCTTGCTGAGAGGTAACCAACATTCAGGTTTTGGGAGTAGGAAACTGGATAATGGCAGTCCTCATATACAGGAAACTGCATTGTCTATTGCTAAAGGCGAATAAGGAATCATGTTTACACGTGTCCACCATACCAAAAAAACTTCAGGGTGTCTTGCTTAGGACTAAACACAATTTGGGTTTGATGGATAACCTAGGAAATTAAATCCTCATATACAGGCAACTAGACTGACGTTTCCTAAGAAAGAATAAGGAATCTGGGTGACATGTTTTCTCAATCCCCTAAAACTACACGGCGTCTTCCTAAGATCTAAACAAGAATCTAGTTTTTGACGCATGTATGTGTGAACAGGAGTACTCATATACAGGCAAATGCACGGCTGTTGCTAAATATAAGGAATCTGTGTTATACGAGTCCTCAGTCCTGAAAATCTAAAGGGCATCTTGCTGACGCCTAAAGAAGAATCAGGGTTTCGAGGCAGGTATGTGGGTAATAGCAATCCTCATATGCAGGAAACTACGTGGCCTCTTGCTAAGAAAAAGAAAATCACTTTTCCACGGTTCATCTATCAAAAAATCTACAAGGCGTCTTATTAAGTGCTAACAAGAA
>NW_007260393.1:0-7019 GCF_000164805.1 Carlito syrichta | reverse complement strand
TAGGAAACCTCTGGGTATCTGTCTTTTGATATACTGAATTTGCAATCCAAATCGACAGGAAAAATCAGGGCATCTTACTGAGAATTAAAAGGCAATCCGGTTCTAGTTCTCATTTGCAGAATCTACAGGGCCTTTGATAAGGTTTAATCAGCAATCTGGGCTTCTGGGTCCCTACATTTTGAGAGCTACTTGCTCCGTGGATACACTAAATCTGTCATTACAGATCCTCAGGATCTTTCTGGTCCTCTTGTTAGGTGTAATCAAGGATTTGTTCCTAGAAATCCTTTTGTTTCCTGGGACCATCTACGACCATAATTATATTCCACTGAATCACAAGGTATATTGGTACAAAATTCCTCGATTCAGTTGTACCTCAAAGTACAGAAAATTCTTGTAGGTGGACTGGTAGGAATTGGGGTTTGGGTTTGGAATATTCCACATTTTGGAGAGGTCTTGTGCAGGCGAAACAGGAATCTGGGATTCCAGTTACCGAAAGAACCTTATGGACGTCTTTCTCTTGCTATCCAAAAAACTGGAATTCTCTGTCTACACGAAGTGTCTTGCCATCCCGCAGAGTGAAGCAGGAAGCTGGGTAATGGAGGTCTCATATAAAGGAAACTACACGTCATATTCGTTAGGAAGTATAAGCAATCTTCCTTTTATGAGTCCTAAGTCCCAAAACTACAGGACGTCTTCCTAAGTGGTAACCATGAATCAGATTTTTGAAGTAGGAATCTGGGTAATGGGAGTCCTCACATAGAGGAAACTTCACTGCCTGTTGTTAAGTAAGAATACGGAATCTGCATTACTCAGGTCCTCAATCCCAAAGAGCTTAAACATCATCTTGCTATGGGCTAAACACGAATCATGGTGATTTCAAGCATTTATCTGGAAAATGGAGTCTTATTTACAGGCAACTACATGACCTTTTGATAAGAAAGAAAACGGAATCTGGGTTACACAAGTCCTGAATCCCAAAATTCTACAGAGCATCTTGGAATGTTCTAAAAAGAATCAGAGTGTTGACGCAGGATGTATCTAATGAGAGTCCTAATATACAGGAAAATACACAGCCCCTTGCCAAGGAAGAAAAAGAATCGGGGTTATAGCAGTCCTCATTCATTAAAAACAACAGGCCATGTGCTGTGGGCCACACAAGAATCAGGGTTTAGAAGCTGGAATATAGGTAATAGCAGTCCTCATATGCAGAATCTACATGATCTCTTGCTAAGGAGAACTAAGATACGTCTTTTACACGGTTCCTCCGTCACAATGTCTACATGACATCTTGATAATGGCAAAACAAGAATCAGGGTTTCCAAACAGGATTCTGGGGAGAGTACTCATATACAGGACATTACACGGCCCCTCGGTAAGAAGAAAAAGGAATCTGTGATAAACTAGTCCACAATCCGAACAATCCTCAGGGCTTCTTGCTGGCGTATAAACAAGAATCATGGCTCGAGCTCGTCTCATGTTTCAGAGATATTTGGCTTGTGGGTATTATGAATCAGTCATTTCAGGACTCCAGCAACATTCTGGTCCTCCTGAGAGTTGTAATCGTGTATCTGGTAGTACAAATCCCTTACGTTCCTCGGGACAATTAAGGCCACATTCCCGAAAAATATGTAACATTTTGCCGTATTTGGATATAACTTTGGTCTTAAGATGAACTTGGTAATCCTTAAATTTCCGTTTGGACTTTATTTGTAGAGGTACCGAGGGTTTTGCAGTTGCCAAATATTTAGTACGAATTATTAAAATGTAATCAGGATCCATGGTTTCCACGTCCCTAGGAAATATCTAGGTATCTGCATTTTTGTACACAGTGTTTTGGAATTCACATGGACAGGGAAATAAAGGCCATCTTGCTGAAAACGGAAAGGGAATCCGGTTCTTGGAGTTCTCAATCGTCTAAATCTACAAGTTCTCTTGATAAGGTTTAATCAGCAATCTGGGCTTCTATGTCGCCATATTTTTAGTGTGTCTTTTGAAAAGGGACCAGGAATCTTGGGTTCCAATTCCTAAAGTGCTTTATGGGAGTCTTTATCTTGATATCCAAGCAACTGGAATTCTAGGTCACCAGGAAATATCTTGGCCTCTTGCTGAGAATGAAGCAGGAATTTCAGTAATTGGAGTCCTCATATACAGAACACTACACTACCTGTTTCTATGGAAGAATAAGGAATCTTGTATACACGAGGACTCCAACCCCAAAAAGCTACTGACGATCTTGCTAAGAGATAACCGCCATTCAAGTTTTGGGAGTAGGAATCTGGATAATGGGAGTCCTCATATACAGGAAACTGCACTGTCTATTGCTAAAGGAGAATAAGGAATCTGGTTTACACGTGACCTCCATCCCAATATAACTTCAGGGTTTCTTGCTTAGAGATAAACACGAATTTGGGTTTTTGAAGCATGAGCTAGGGAAATGAAATGCTCATATACAGACAGATGCACTGACGTTTCCTAAGGAAAAATAAAGAATGTGGGTGACATGTTTTCTCAATCTCCAAAAAAATATACGTCGTCTCCCTAAGATCTAAACAAGAATCCAGCTTTCGACGGATGTATCTGTGAACAGTAGTACTCATATACAGGTAACTGCACGGTTGTTGCTAAAAATAAGGAATCTGGGTTACATGAGTCGTCAGTCCTGAAAACCTACAGGGCATATTGCTGACGGCTAAAGAAGATTCAGGGATTCGAGGCATGAATGTGGGTAATAGCAATCCTCATATACAGGAAACTACGTGGCCACTTGCTAAAAAAAGAGAAGAAATCTGTTTTCCTCGATTCCTCTATCGAAAAATCTACATGACTTCTTACTAAGGGCTAAGCAGCAATCAGTGTTTCAAAACAGGAATCAAGGGAAAGAGAGTCCTCACATACAGGACACTACATGACCTCCAACTAAGTACGAATAAAGTATCATTGTTGTAGGCGCCCTCAATCCAAAAATTTCCCAGGTTCTCTGCTATGGGACAAACAAGAAACAGATCTTCGAGCTCCCCAAATGTTACAGAGCAATTCAGCATTCGGATATTATGAATCGGTCATTTCAGGACTCCAGCAACATTCTGGTCCTCTTAAAAGTTGTAAACGGGTATTGGGCACTCCAAGTCCGTTATTTTCCTCAGAACAACCTAGGCCAGACTCCAGGGCAAAAAGAATCTTCTTGCCATATTTGGATGTATCACTGGTATTATGGTGAACCCTGTAATCCTTCCCCTTTCGTGTCTCTTTTTATTTTGACACAGGACAAGGGTTTTGCAGTTGCCAAATGTTTAGTACGTATTTTTAAAGGTAAACAGGAATCATAGAATCCACGTTCCTAGGAAACTGCTGGGCATCTGTCTTTTGATATACTGACTTTGGAATCCACATCGACAGGAAAAATCTGGTCATCTTACTGAGAACAAACAGGAAATCCGGTTCTAGGATTTCTCATTTTGTGGAATCTACAGGGCCTCTTGATGAGGTTTACAGCAATGTGGGCTTCTGGATACCTACATTTTCAGAGGTACATGCTCCGTGGATAAGCTAAATCTGTCATTACAGATCCTCAGGAATATTCTAGTCCTCTTGTTAGTTGTAATCAACGCTCTGTCCCTACAAATCCTTTGGTTTCCTAGGAACATCAACGACCATAATCATATTCCCGAGAATCAAAAGGTACATTGGTACAAAATTCATCGATTCTGGTGACCTCAAATTACCGAAAATTCTTGTGGGAAGGCAGGTCGGAATTGGGATTTTGGGGTTGGAAGATTCCACATTTTGGGGTGGTTTAGTGAAGGGGAACCAGGAATCTTGGATTATATTTCCCAAAGAACATTATGGACGTCTTTCTCTTGATATCCAAAAAACTGGAATTCTCAGTCACCAGGAACTGTCTCGTCATCCTGAAGAGTGAAGCAGAAAGCTGGGTAATGGAGGTCGTCATATACCGGAAACTACACTTCATATTGCTAAGGAAGAATAAGGAATCTTCCTTATATGAGTATCACTGGTATTATGGTGAAACCTGTAATCCTTCCCCTTTCCTCAATCCCAAAACTGCAAACCGTCTTTCTAAGAGGTAACCACGAATCACGTTTTTGAAGTAGGAATCTGGGTAATGGGAGTCCTCACATACAGGAAACTTCACTGCCTATTGCTAAGTAAGAATAAGCAATCTGCGTTAATCGTGCCCTCAAAACCAAAATAACTTCAGGTTGTCTTGCTAAGGGCTAAACACGAATCATGGTGTTTTCGAGCATGAATCTGGGAAATGGAGTCCTTATTTACAGGCAACCACATGACCTTTTGCTAAGAAAGAATAAGGAATCTGAGTTACACGAGTCCTCAATCCCAAACATCTGCAGAGCATCTTGTAATGTGCTAAAAAGGAATCCGAGTTTCGAAGCAGGATGTATCTAATGAGAGTCCTAATATACAGGAAAATACACAGCCCCTTGCCAAGGAAGAAAAAGAATCCAGGTTATAGCATACTTCAGTCAGGATCTCAACAGGCCATCTGCTGTGGTCTAAACAAGAATCAAGGTTAAAAGCTGGAACATAGGTAATAGCAGTCCTCATATGCAGAATCTATATGATCTCTAGCTAAGGAGAACTCAGAAACCTCTTTTACATGGTTCCTCTGACACAATATCTACATGATATCTTGCTAATGGCAAAACAAGAATCAGGGTTTCCAAACCGGATTTGGGAAAGGGAGTCCTCATATACAAGACATTACACGGCCGCTCACTAAGGAAGAATAAGGAATCTGTGATACACTAGTCTACAATCCAAAAATTCTCAGGTTGTCATGCTGCAGAATAAACAAGAATCAAGGCTTCGAGCTCGTCTCATATTTCGGAGATATTTGGCTTGTGGGTGTTATGAATCAGTCATTACAGGACTCCAGCAACATTCTGGTCCTTTTGAGAGTTGTAATCGGGTATCTGGTAGTACAAGTCCCTTAGGTTCCTCGGGACAATTAAGGCCACTTTCTTGGAAAAAAGTATCATATTACCATATTTGGATGTAGCTTTGGTCTTAAGATGAACTTGGTAATCCTTAAATTTCCGTTTGTACTTTTTTTGTAGAGGGGCCGAGGGTTTTGCAGTTGCCAAATATTTAGTACGAATTATTAAAATGTAACCAGGATTCATGGAATCCACGTCCCTAGGAAACATCTGGGCATCTAAATTTTGTATACAGACTTTTGGAATACACATGGATGGGGAAATTCAGGGCATCTTGCTGAGAACGGAAAGGGAATCCGCTTCATGGAGTTATCAATCGCCTGAATCTACAAGGTTTCTTGATAAGGTTTAAACAGTAATCTGGGCATCTATGTCGCCATATATTTAGTGTGTCTTTTGAAAACGGACCAGGAATCTTGGATTCCAATTGCTCAAGAACTTTATGCGAGTCTTTCTCTTGATATCAAAGCAATTGGAATTCTAGGTCACCAGAAAATATCATTGCGTCTTGCTGACAATGAAGCATGATTTTCAGTAATGAGAGTCCTCCTATACAGAACACTACATGATCTGTTGATACGCAAGTATAAGGAATCTTGCTTACACGAGTCCTCCATCCCACAAAGCTACAGAGCATCTTGCTAAGAGGTAACCATTTAGGTTTTGGGAGTAGGAATGTGGATAATGGCAGTCCTCATTTACAAAAAACTGCACTGTGTATTGCTAAAGGAGAGTAAGGAATCATGTTTACACGTGTCCTCCTTCCCCAAAAAACTTCAGGGTGTCTTGCTAAGGGCTAAACACAAATTTGCGTTTTTGAAGCATAAACTACAAAATTAAATCCGCTTATACTGGCAACTGCACTGACTTTTTCTGTAAAGAATAAGGAATCTGGATGACATGTTTCTCAATCCCCTAAAAGTACACGGCGTCTTCCTAAGATCTAAACAAGAATCAAGCTTTCAACGCATGTATCTGTGAACAGGAGTACTCATACACAGGCAAATGCACGGCTATTGCTAAATATAAGGAATCTGTGTTATACGAGTCCTCAGTCCTGAAAATCTACAGGGCATCTTGCTGAGGGCTAAAGAAGAATCAGGGTTTCGAGGCATGAATGTGGGTAATAACAATCCTCATATACTGGAAACTACATGGCCTCTTGCTAAGAAAAAGAAGAAATCTCTTTTACACGGTTCATCTATCAAAAAATCAACATGACGTCTTACTAAGGGCTAAACAAAATCAGGGTTTCGAAACAGGAATCTAGGGAAAGAGAGTCCACACATACATGAATCTACACAGCCTCCAAATAAGTGCGAATAAAGAATCTTTGCTGTAGGTGTACCCAATTCAAAGAATTCCCAAGGTGTCTGCTATGCGACAAACATGAAACAGAGCTTCGAACTTCCCAAATGTTTTGGAGCAATTTAGCATGCCAATATTATGAATCGGTCATTGCAGGACTACAGCAACATTCTGGTCCTCTTAAAAGTTGTAAACAGGTATTGGGCACTCCAAGTCCGTTATGTTCCTCAGAAAAACCTAGGGTTTTAGATTCCAGGGCAAAAAGAATCTTCTTGCCATATTTGGATGTATCTCTGGTATTAAGGTGAACCCTGTAATCCTTCCCCTTTCGTGTCTCTATTTATTTTGATACAGGACAAGTGTTTTGCAGTTGCCAAAGGCTTAGTACGTATTTTTAAAGGTAAACAGGAATCATAGAATCCACGTCCCTAGGAAACTGCTAGGCATCTGTCTTTTGATATACTGAGTTTGGAATCCACATCAACAGGAAAAATCTGGTCATTTTACTGAGAATGGAAAGGAAATCCGGTTCTAGGATTTCTCATTTTCCGGAATCTACAGGGCTTCTAGATAAGGTATAATCAGCAATGTGGGCTTCTGGATACCTACATTTTCAGAGCTACTTCCTCCGTGGATACGCTAAATCTGTCATTACAGATCCTCAGGAATATTCAGGTCCTCTTGTTAGTTGTAATCAACGCTCTGTCCCTACAAATCCTTTTGTTTCCTAAGAAC
>NW_007260392.1:0-8025 GCF_000164805.1 Carlito syrichta | reverse complement strand
ATGCAGGCTATGAACCTCCTGCTGCTTAAATTTCACTTGCAGGAAGACCCTGGGTGTGAGAGCAGGCAGTGGCCTGCTTCCAGATCCCAAGCGCATAAGTAGGGTGGCAGAGACCCTGTGCACCCATGTCCCTCGCTCCTGGCCTAAGTGACTGCTCCTTTGCCCAGAACCCCATGTTCCCATCTCCCAGTCTCTCACCTCATCACCTTCTTTCTAACCACTTTAACTTTAGGCCACAGATGGATGGAACAGCAGTGGGAGTCAGCCAATATCTACCTGTTAGCTGCACACTAAATGCCCACTATTTTACATGTATTACCTTATTTAACCTCAACACCTCTGTGAAGAGAATGCTTTTTTTTTAGTGGGGGTCTCACTCAGTTGCCCAGAATGGAGTACAGTGGTACTGTCATGACTCACAGAAACCTTGACCTTCTTGTCTCAGCTGATCCTCCAGAGCTGGGACTACTGGCATGCACTTCCATGCCAGGCTACTTTTTTGATGTATTGTGAAGAAGTCGAGCTATGTTGCCCAGATGGTCCCAAACCTCTGGTTTCAGGCAATGTTCTAGCCTCTGCCTCCCAAAGTGCTGGGATTATATTGTGAGCCATTTTTGTTTGTTTTGTTTTAATTTTGTTTTATTACAGAGATGTGGGGTACAAGTGAGGATTAACTTCATAAGTAGGCTGCATGCAAGTGAAGTTTGGTCTTCTAGGTGGCCTTCACTACTTCGAGTATCAGACCAAGTATGCTTTGTGTTGTCATGTATCCCCCATCCTCCTCCCTCCCTCCCCTAATGGTGTCCAATGATCACCAGTATCTCCCTTGTGTTAATGTGACTAATGTTGAGGGCCCACCTCTGAGTGAGAACATGTGGTATTCAGTTGTTTCTGTGATAGATCACTTAGTATGATGGTCTCCAGCTCCAACCAATTTGCTACCCAAGTCTATGATTTTGTGCTTCTTCATGGATGCATAATTATGCATCATGTATATATACCACATTTTTAAAATCCAGTTCACTTTCAATGTTTTTTATCTTCTATATACTGCAATTGTGACTTTTTTTCTCGGTAATCTGCTGAAGTTAGGATTTAGCCTCCTTTAGGTTGATGTTAGGTGGTTTACTTGTGATCTTTCTGTTACCTTGATGTATACATGCAATGCTATGAATTTCCCTCTTAACATTGCTTTCATGGCATCCCAGATATTCTGACGTGTCTTTGTTTCATGTGTTTTCAGACATCTTTGTATTTGTCTTGATATCTGTGTTGACTCAGAAGTCATTCGGCAGTATGATTTTATTGTCCATGTCTTTTTGTGCTCTGGGGGGATCTTGGTGGCATTATTTATTTTTATTCCACGGTGATGTGAGAATGTGCATGGTATATAATTTTGATCTTTTGAAATGTGTTCACTCTTAATTTATGTGCGAAAATGTGTTCAATCTTAGAGTGTGTTCCATGTGCTGATTAGTAGAATGTATATTCTGTAGATGTTGGGTGAAGTGTTTTATGGATGCCTGTCACATTGATTTGACCAAGTGTCAAGTTGAGGTTCTGGATCTCCTTGTTGGTTTTCTGCTTTGTGATCTATCTAAAGCTGTTAGTGAGATATTTAGGTCTCCAACTATGGTTGTATGGGAGTCAATGTCCTTTCTTAGCCTACTTAGTATTTGTTTTATAAAACCTGGTATTCCTGTGTAGGGTGCATATATGTTTTGGAAGAATATATCTTGGTGACTGATTGAGCCATTTATCATTTTGTAGTGTGCTTCCATGTCCATTTTAACTTTGGATGGTTTGAAGACTGCTTTGTCTGATGTCAGAATTGTTACACTTGCCCTCTTCTGCTTTCCATTGCCTGAAAAGTCATTTTCCAGTCAACAACTTTGAGACTGTAGGTGTCCTTTTCAGTGAGATGAGTTTCCTGGAGGCAGCAGGCTGTTGGATCATGCTTCATTTAGTTTGCCACTCAGTCTCATCAGTGGCGCATTTACACTATTCACACTCAATTTCATTATTGAAATGTGAGAGTCGATCCCTGTCATATGGCTCTTAAGGGGTTGCTTTGTTTCCTTTTAACTTTTGTAATATATATATTATATATGTGTGTGTATTTTCATGTTTGTGTGTGTTCTGTATTCTCTGTTAACTCTGTGCTTGCCTGTTTTTTGTGGTGGGTCTGATCATTCTTTTGTGTGTGTGTTCTGTGTTCCACACCTTCTTAAGCATCTCCTGGAGGCAACATATTCTCTTAGGAACTGGATGTCTGGGAATGATTTTAGTTCTCCATCACTGATGAAGCTTAGCTTGGTTGGGTAGGAAATTCTTGGCTGGAATTTCTTATCTTTAAGAATGTTAAAATCCTCCAAGTCTCTGTCTGCTCCAGGTTGCACAGTGAGGGTGGGGCAGAGGTAGCCCCTCAGTCTCTCTTGCTGGGTTGTCTGAGGACCCCTCTGGCTCCCCACCAGTTTATGAATTGGGTGATGGGGAGGAGGCTGAGCACAAGGATAAAAATAAGGATGAGGAGAAGCAGCACAAGAATGAGGATGAGGATGAGAAGCCTCCTCAATTCATACTGATCACCCCAGAGCAACTGAATAGCCAAGAGGCCATGGTGAACCAGACCCCTTGGCTTTCTCTGGGGTCCCCTGGACACCCTCGATGTCTTGGTGTTTCTGCCCCCTGATTTCTCACAATCTCCACCCCCTTCCCCAGAGTCAGTGGTCAGATACCTGTGAGCAACAGTTGCCCCCATGCAGGCCCAAGAGGGGGCTCCTCTCCATCTCCCTGCCAACTCTTTTTCCTGTGCATTCCCCCCACAAATACTCACCCCTTTTGACCGCAGGTGGCATCCCTTAATGTGGTTCTAGCCAGTGCTGATGATGAGCAGACATGGTTGCTGTGGCAGCTGAAGGAGCGGAGAGTGTGCTGCCAGCACTTGGTCACACTGGCAGACCCGACCTGGATGGTGCCGGGAGAGGTGACTCCAGCCCCTGGGACCAGGGGTGAGCCTGTGATATGATGGAGCACCAGGCCCTCCAGGGGGCCACGCAGAATCTGCAGGTGAGGGAGTGTCTTCTGACAGGCCCAAGGAGGGTGGGGTGACAGGCTACCATGGCCACCTGACTCTGGGTTTTGGCTCCAGAACCGCTTCATAGAAGACATGGGGGAGAAGGCAGATATGAAGGAGTAGACTGTAGAGCTGGAGTTTGGCTGCATCCAGCTGCCTGGAGAGGCTAACACTAAGGGTGAGTTGGGATGTTAGGGCCATTGTGGGGAGCTGCCCAGAGGTGGAGGTGCTGGCCTCTGAGCCCTTTAATCCCCCAGGCAAATACATTGCCCTGTTTTAGAACCAGAGGGTGGTGCTCACTCCCTCTGCAGATCTCTACAAGGCCCTTGCAGACAATGTGGAGCCTACACAAGGAGAGGCAGGGGAGATCATGCATCTGTGCATGAGGTCCAGAAACCCCGAGGAGTGCCCAGGTTTGGGCAACAATCCATGCATCCCATTTTTCTACCAGGCTGACAAGAGTGGCACAGTGAAGATTATGGTCATCTAGAGTTCGAAGAAGCGGGGCTGGCAGCTCTGCCCCCACCTTGTTTCTTCCTCTCTCACCCTCTAGAAGACTTTAGTCTACTCTATGGCTGCAGGTTAACCATTTGAGTTCTGAGTATTTCTTGCTGTAACTTGCCCATCAGTTTTAAATTGTGCACAAAAACAGGCCTTAATATCTAACCAGATGGAGTCTCAGAAAACCTGGCCTGTCTTCTCTCAAACATGAAACTGGCTTCTGTGCTGAAGGGAGTCATTGTCCTTGACTATCCTCTCTTTCAGAGAACTGATTCCCACTAAACTGTGGTCTGGAGGCTTGTGTTTGGATCAGTGTGCTACTTGTGGGCAGGACTCCACAGTGTTTCACCACTGAGCTGTGTTCACCCTCTTATCTGTCATAGTTCTCTCTTTAGAGATCTATTACTTCTGAGAGGGCTCAAAATCCTGAGGGATCAGCTCTCATGCATGTTTCCTGGACCAGCCTTTCTTAGATTAAATTTGTTGTGGGAATCCCCATAAGACTGCTATATGTCATAGGTCAATCCTCCAGACACTTCTACTGTGCCCCTTGTCACCTAGGGGTACCTTTCATCTGGCAGGAACAAGTGCTCTTTCTATTCAGAGCTGAGCAATTCAGACTCTCCTGTACCCGTGAAAATTACAGTTTAATTCCGCATGCAAATGAAGCAGACACAAGCCAATTGAGATCCACTCCTTCCCCCACTGGGGGGAAAGAGGAAAGGCAATGGAGAGGGCCCTCTAGAATGCCCCTCAGAATCAGATTTTTGGAACCCAAACTATTTCCCAAGAAGTGAAAACCATCTCAGAATAAACCAGGGACCATCAACCTGAAGCAGAAGGTTTAAGACCCAGCAGAAATGTGCCAGGATCACCAGAAGAGAAGCACGAAGTCTGTGGGACTGAAGAGGACCCCTGCTGGCTCCTAGCTCCAGGTTCCAGTGACTCCTCCAGCATTCCCAAAGACTTTGTGCAAGGCCCATTTTGGGGAGTGACAATTTGTTGATGAAAAGGTACCCAACCGTGTAAAATATTTTAAGATGCTTTATTCTAAACCAAACTTCAAAACCTAGGTCTGTGCTATGCATCCCCTGGAAGTTCTGAGAATATGTGCCCACTGGGGTTGAATGGTGACTTGGTTATATACATTTTAAAAAAGCAGAGGTAGCCGGTCTCGGTGGCTCAGCCTGTAATCCCATGCTTTGGGGGGCTGAGGTGAGTGAATTGCCTGAACCCACAGGTTCAAGACCTGCCTGGGAAACTTGGCGAGACCTCATCTCTACAGTAAATCAAAAAATTAGCCAGGCATCGTAGTACATGCCTGTAGTTCCAGCTACTTGGAGGGTGAGGTGGCAGGATCGCCAGAGCCCAGCAGGTCGAAGCTGCAGTGGCTGGGAACTTGTCACTGCACTCTTGTCTGGGCTACAGAGTGAGACTCTAACTAAAAAAAAAAGTCAAAAGTTACAAAAAACCATAAATCAATGCATGTAAGATTTTCCTTGGTTTGGCCCAAGAAGGAGGGACTTGCAGGTCAAAGGTGGATTCAATGATTTCTTGACTAGTACTTTTGATGTGGGGTCAGAGCATTTGATTCATGGAGCTGACACACAATTTACCAAGAGAGAGATTTATTAACTTATTAGGCAGTGTTGACTGGCCAGGGCCACCCACCAGACTCAAGAGTGTCTAGGTTAGGGCCCCAAACTGTGGCTGAGGTCTTTCTTAAATATGCAAAAGCCTGCCTAATCCACAAGGCTGTTATAATTCAAATTCAAACAACACAAAGCCCCCCAGAAGAGGGACTTGCTTGCCATGATTAAAACAGAGAAAAGCCTGCCAGAATTTGAAAGGGGTTTTTCACACAACATTCACACACTGCCAGCAGGGGTTACAGAAGCAGAAAAAACTGGTTAACTTATCTAACATAGGTATTTGGGGTTTTCAAGTTGGGCGTTCCTTCCAGGGTTTCCAAGAATTACTAAGTCTTAGGGGAGAGGTCACAGCACACAGTTTCAGTATACTTAATATATGAGGCTATATTTTCATTACATTTCACATAATTCATCACACTTAATATATAAGACTTCACACAGGTTCTATACAATTCATCACCTCTTACACTTATCTAAGGGATTTTGGAAATCAGTAGAGGATATCCTTTGTTGAGGTAGAGGGGTGGGGAACTCCACGTTTGTCCATATGTGGATGAAGTCCTCTCTGTGATAGACTTCACTGAGGATAGACAAGCATATTACAAGGTTCCTGGAGTCTGGGAGTCCCCAAGATATGGCTTTGCAGAACCATAAAATACTTTGATTTCCTTCCCTGTGTGTTGTATTTGTTGTATCTGGTTGTATGCCAGAGTCGGGGTGGAAAACAGACTTTGGTATAAAGAAGAATAGGACAATAAAACTCCATCTGGTGAGTCCTTATCAGACATGATGCACCAAGCCACCTGGAAATTTGGATAAGAAAAAAAAGGTCAAGTTGAGCTCTCAAGTTCTTCTTTTAGGTCAGTGGGCTGAGTTGGGTCCATGGGTATGCAAAGAATTGCACAGAAATTAGATTAGAAAAGAAAGCTTATTAAGAAAGTAGACCAGATCAAAAAGTTGGATCCACCTCTCCAAGATTGCAGAGGGGGCCAGACACTTAAGGAAAGCTTGACAGCTAATGCTTGAGGTTGAAAGCTCTTAAAACTTCCCTTTAAGGGGGCAGGCAAATATTCACAGGAGCTGTCATCATGGTGATAGGTCTTTTTCTCGTATCTCTGAAAACCAGATGGATGGGTGGGTCAGTCATGGACGTTTATTCACACAGATGAGAGGGTTGGTAGCTGAAAGACAAATTTTGGGAAAATGTTAATCTTAATGCCTTGTGTCTCGCCCAGGGTTCTGGGAAAGGATTATTGTCATGTATGAGCTCAAGGAGACCAGAGAAACTCCATTTTGGAATTTGTCTTTTCACCTTCAAAATCAGGAATTGCTTCAACAATTATCATTTCTGTGATATGGAGAAAAGGTGAAATTGATTTTTTTCTCCAAGATCTTGAGAATAAACTGGTCTGAGTGGTCTAGGACCTTCAGGCCAGAGTTCTCAAGTTTGGAGGGTAAAAATGCCAATGAGGTTGCAGGGTAGCCCACACTCAGTGGTTACACACTCCCTGGGGATATCATCCCAAGCAGGGAGCCTGGAAAGTGGTCCTTAGGATGGCCAGCCTGGGATGCCCCCTTTACCTCAGGCTCCATGTCTGGGCACACAGGTCATTGTGAGACCATGAGCAATGTGTGTTCTCCATGCTCCTGACCACATCTTGCAGCTTCACAGGGTAACTACTCCCCCACCCCCTTCCTTGAAGCAGAAAATACCACCTCTAGAGAGAAATTGCAGTCACACTCCACCCTCTGTAAAATGTGATATAACCTTTGCATCTTTTACAATAGAGAACTTTTTTCCTGTCCAGCTAGTTACTCCCAGATCATTTTCCATGTATATAAGTTTCTGAATAAAGTTCAACATCACTAATCATCAGAGAAATACAAATCAAAACTACAATGAGATACCATCTCACACTGGTCAGAATGGCTATCATTAATAGCAAAAAAAGAAAAAAAGATGTTGACAAGGGTGCAGAGAAAAGAGAATATTTGTACACTGTTGGTAGGAATGTAAGCTAATTCAACCACCCGGAAAACAATTTGGAGATTTCCCAAGAACTAAAAATAGATCTACTATTTGGCCCACCTCTGTGCATTATACCCAAAGGAGCATAAATAATTCTATGAAAAAGACGCCTCACACGTATATTTATTGCAGCACTAGTCACAATAACAAAAACATGGAAACAACCCATGTGCCCATCGACAGTGGAGTGGATAAAGAAAACATGGTACATATGCACTATGGAATACTACACAGACATTAAAAAATAACAAAATCATATCTTTTTCAGCAACATGGGTGCAGCTAGAGGCCATTATTATAAGCGAATCATTACAGAAAAAAAGAATTGAATGCTGCATGTTCTCACTCATAAGTGGGTAATAAAGACTGGGTACACACAGGCACAAGGATGAGAACAACAGACACAAGGCACTGCTAAAAAGGAGAGACGGGGGAGGATAAGGGCTACAAAACTACTCCTGGAGTACTATAGTACCATGCTCACCACCGAGGCAGAGTGTAGGCTCAGCAAAAGTCCAAACCTCACCCTCATGCAATACACCTGGGAAACGAACCTTCACATGTACTTCCTGATCCTAAAATAAAACAATTTTTAATAAAATAAATGAAAATAAAGACCCAAATAAGTCTGGCTGCTGAAGAACAGACTGCCAGTTGACCAAAAGAAATTCCTGAGACTTGTTAGGACAAGTCTCAGTAGTCCTGACAAAACAGGACAGAAGAAGACTAGGTAGAAAGTTCAGGAAGGACACAGATGAGGGAGTGGT
>NW_007260391.1:7785-15004 GCF_000164805.1 Carlito syrichta | reverse complement strand
AGCTTGCTACATCGTTAAGTCAGCTAGTTAAATCAGCTGGATAGGGTACTGGCTAGCTAGATAGCTAGGCAATTAAGCCATCGGGCTAGCCAGCCGGCCAGCTAGTTAAGTCAGCTAGTTAAGTAAGATAGCTATATGATAGATAGCTAGGTAGCTAGCTAGCTAAATCAGGTAGTTAAGCCAGCCATCTAGCTAGGTAGCTAGCTAGTTAAGTCAGCTGGTTAGCTAGTTAAGTCAGGTAGTTAAGTCAGTGAGGTAGCCAGCTGCCAAGCAGGATAGCTAGATTTAAGTCAGCTGGCTTACCAGTTGTCTAGCTAGTTAAGTCACCTAGTTAAGTCAGCTCACTGGCCAGCAGGTTACCAAGGTATTTAGGTAGCTAAGAGAGTTGGCAAGTCAGGAGGCTATGTAGGTAGGTAGCTAGTTAAGTCAGCTGGCTAGCCATCTGGCATCTAGTTATGTCAGCTATTTAAGTCAGCTGGCTATCCAGCTGTCTAGCTAGTTTGCAAGCTAGTTAAGTCTGCTGGTTAGACAGCTGGCTACTACATTATATCAGCTAGTTAAGTCAGCTGGCTAGCCTCCTGTTTAGCTATGTAGCTAGGCAATTAAGTCATCTGGCTAGACAGCTGGGTAGCTAGGTAGCTTGCTAGTTACGTAAAGTCACATAGTTGTCAGCAAGAAAAGTCACCCAGTTAAGTCAGCTGACCTGCCAGCTGTCTAGCTAGATAGCTTGCTAGTTAAGTCAGCTGACTAGACAGCTGACTGGGTAGATAATTATCCTTTTTAATTCAGCTGGATAACCAGCTTTCTAGCTATGTATCAAGCTAGTTAATTCAACTGGCTAGAAAGAAGGCCAGCTAGTTAAGACAGCTAGTTAGGTCAGTTGGCTAGCCAGCTCACTAGTTAAGTAGTGAGATAGTTACATTAGTTGGCTAGCCAGCTGGCTGGCTAATTAAGTCAGCTAGGTAAGTCACCTTGTTATTCAGGTGGCTAGAGAGGTAGAGAGCTACTTAAGTCAGTTGGCTAGCCAGCTTGTTAGCTAGGTAGCTAGGTAGTTATGTTAACTGGCTAGAAGGTGGTTAGCTACAAAAGTCACCTAGTTGATCAGCTGGATAGCCAGCTGGCTAGCTATGTAGCTAGCTAGTTAAATAAGCTAGGTATGTCAGCTTGCTAGGTAGTTATGTCAGTTAGTTAAGTTGGCTAGTTAGCTAGATATCAAGCTAGATAGCTGGCTAGTTATTTCAGCTAGTAAATTCAGCTGGCTAGCTAGGTAACTAGCTAGTTAAGTCAGCTTGTTAAGTCAGCTGGCTAGCAAGATAAGTCAGTTAGTTAAGTCAGCTGGCAAGCTAGTTAAGTCAGCATGTTAATTCAGCTGGTTAGCCAGCTAGCTGCCTTGCTGCATAGCTAGCTTGTAATTTCAGCTGGCTAGTCAGCTGGCTAGCTAATTAAGTCATCTAGTTAAGTCAGCTCGCTAGCCAGCTGGTTAGCAAGGTAGCTAGGTAGTTGAGTCAGCTGACAAGCTAAGCAGATACGTAGGTACTAGGAAGTTAAGTAAGCTGGCTAGCCACCTGTCTAGCTAGTGATGGCAGCTAGTCAAGTCAGATGGCTATCCAGCTGGCTAACTAGTTATGTCAGCTAGTTGAGTCAGCTGGCTTGCCAGTTGGCTAACTTGTTGTCAGCTAGTTAATTCAAGTGGCTAGATAACTTGCAGGCTATGTAGCTCGCTAGTTATGTCAGCTGGATGTCCAGTTGGCTAGCTGGTTAAGTCAGCTAGTTAAGTCAGCTGGCTAGTCACCTGGCTAAGTAGGTAGCTAGCTAATTAAGGCAACTGGCTAACCAGCTGGCTTGCTAGTTAAGTCAGTTAGTTAAATTATCTGGCTAGCCAGTTTGCTTGCTAGGTGGTTACCTACTTTAGCCAGCTGGTTAGCTGGATGGCTATCTATTTAAGTCAGATTGCTAAGTCAGCTGGATAGCCGGCTGGATAGCTAGATGTCTGGCAAGTTAAGCTGGCTATTTAGCAGGTTTGTCAGGTGGGCGGCCAGCTAGTTAAGTCAGCTGGCTTGCCGTTGACCAGCAGGGTGACTGACTAGTTAAGCAGGCTGGCTATCTTACTGTCCAGCCAGATGGCTGGCTATTTAAGACAGCTGGCTAGCAAGCTGGTCAGCCCACTAGCTAGCAAGCCGTCGGCCTAGCCAACTAACCAGCCAGGTATGTAGCTAGTTAACCCAGCTGGCTAGCCATCTAGCCAACCATGTAGCTAGCTACTTAAGTCAGCTGGCTAGCCAGCTAGCCAGCCAACTAGCTAGTCAACTAGTTAAATCATCTGGATTGCCAGCTAGCTAGCTAATTCACCTAGCAGGTCAGCTAACTATTGAGCTAGCTACTTAAGTCAGCTGGCTAATCAGCTTGCTAGTCAACTAACTTGTTAAGTCAGCTAGCCAGCTAACTAGCCAGTTTGCTAACTAGATAAGTTGGTTAGCTAGTTATGTCAGCTAGATAACCAGCAAATAACCTAGTTACTTAGCTAATTAGTTGGCACGCAACTCAGCTACCTGCTCAACTAACTAGTTGGCTCACCCTCTTTCAATGAGATCAGCTAATTAGGCGGCTCACTCCCCTGCCAACCAGTCAGAAAACTAGTTGACTCACTCACCAGCCAACAGGTCAACTAACTTGTCGCCTCATTTCAAGATAATAGGTCAACCATCTGGCTAGGTAGTTATTTAAGCTAGTTAAGACAGCTGGCTAAGTAGGAAGCTAGCTATATAAGTCAGCTTGTTATGTCAGCTAGCTAGCTAGTTAAACCAGATAGTTAAACCAGCTGGCTAGCTAGTTAGATAGCTGGTTAAGTCAGTAGTTAAATCAGCTTGCTAGCTAGTTAAATCTATGAGTTAAGTCACCTTTCAAGCCAGATGCCTAGCTTGGTATCTAGCTAGTTAAGTCAACTGGCTATCGAGGTAACTAGCTAGCTAAGCAACACAGATAATTCAGTTCACTAGCCAGTTGGCTAGCTAGAAAGCTAGGTAGCTAAGTCAGCAGACAAGTCAGAAGGCTACGTAGATAGCTAGCTAGTTAAGTCAGCTGGCAATCCACCTGGCTAGCTAGGTAGCTAGGCAGTTAGATAAACCTTCTAGCCAGCTGGCTAGATAGTTAAGTCACCTAGTTAAGTCTGCTGGCTAGACAGCTGGCTAGCTAGGTAGCTAGATAGTTAAATCAGCTGTCTAGCACGCTGGCTAGCTTAAGTCACTTAGTTAAGTCAGCTGACTAGCCAGTTGGCTAACTAGGTAGCTTGATACTTAAGTCAGCTGACTAGACAGCTGGCTAGCAAGTTAAGTGACCTACTTAAGTCAGCTAGCTAGCCAACTGTCTAGCTATATAGCAAGCTTGTTAATTGAGCTGACTAGCAAGCAGGTCAGTAATTTAAATCAGCTACTTAAGTCAGCTGGCTAGCCAGCTGGCCAGCTAGGTTTAGAGCTAGTTAAGTTAGTTGGCTAGCCAACTGGCTAGCTAATTAATCAGCTGGTTAAGTCAGCTGGCAAGCCAGCTAGCTAGCTAGTTAGAGAGTTAGGTAAGTCAGCTGGCTAGCCAGCTGGCTAACTAGTTATGTCAGCTAGTTGAGTCAGCTTACTAGTCTGCTGGCTAGTTGGTTATGTAAACTAGTAAAGCTAACTGGCTAGCCAGCTGGTTAGCTAGGTAGGAAGCTAGGTAAGTCAGCTGGCTAGCCAACTAGCTAGCTAGTTTAGTCTTCTAGTTAATTCATCTTGCCTGCCAACTGGGTAGATAGGTAGCTAGCTAGTTAAGTCAGCTTTCAAGCCAGGTGGCTAGCTGATTAGGTCAGATAGTTAATTCAGCTCGTCAGCTAGTTGCCTACATAATTAAGTCATCTAGTTAAGTCAGAGGCTTGCCAAAAGGCTAGCTGGTTAAATCAGCTCGTTCAGTGAGCTGGCCAGCCAGGTGGCTAGCTAGGTAGCTATCTAGTAAAGTCAGATAGCTAAGTCAGCTGGCTAGCTAGGTAACTAGCTTGTTAAGTCAGTGTGCTAGCTAGTTAAGTCAGTTAGTTAAGTCAGCTGGTTAGCAAACTGCCTATCAGGATACCTATCTAGTTAAGTCAACTGGTTAGCCAACTGTCTAGCTAGTTAGGTCACCTAGTTAAGTCACCTATTGAATTTAGCTTGCTGGTCAACGGCTTAGCTAGGCAGTTAAGAAAAGTCAGCTGGAAAGCCTGCGGGCTATGTAGGTAGGTAGCTAGTTAAGTCACTGGCTATCCATTAGGCTACCAAGTTATGTCAGCTTGTTAGGTCAGTTGGCTAACCAGTTATCTAGCTAGGTAGATAGCTAGTTAAGTCTGCTGGCTAGTCAGCTGGCTACTTCATTAAGTCAGTTAGTTAAGTCAGATTGCTAGGCTGCTGGCTAGCTAGGTAGCTAAGCAGTAAATCAGCTGGGTAGCCAGCTGGCCAGCTAGTTAAATCAGCTTTAGTCAACTGGCTAATCAGCTGGCAAGATAGTTAAGTCACCTCGATTAAGTCAGTTGCCTAGCAAGCTGGCTAGCTAGTTAAAAACCTACTTATGTCAGATGGGTAACTAGCTGACTCCTTATTTATTTTCAGCTAGTTAAGTCAGCTGACTAACTAGACAGCTAGCTAGTTAAATCAGCTAGATATGTCAGCTAGCTAGCTAGTTCAGTTAGCTAGTTAAGTAAGCTAGCTATATGATAGCTAGCTAGTTCGCTAGCTAGTTAAATCAGCTGGTTAAGTCAGCTGGCTAGCTAGGTCACTAGCTACTTAAGTCAGCTGGCTAGCTAGTTAAGTCATTTAGTTAATTCAGCCGACTAGCCAGCATCCTAGCAGGATAACTAGCTACTTATTCAACCGGGTAGCCAGGTGGTTAGCTAGTTAAATCACCCAGTTAAGTCAGCTCTCTGGCAAGCAGTTTATCTAGGTAGTTAGGTAGTTAAGTCAGCTGGTAAGCCAGAGGGCTATTGGGGTAGGTAGCTAGTTAAGTCAGCTGGCTAGACATCAGTTGTCTAGTTATGCCAGCCTAGTTGTCAGCTGGCTATCCAGCTGTCTAGCTAGGTAACTAGCTAGTTAAGTCAGCTGGCTAGCCATCTGGCTACTTCATTAAGTCAGCTAGTTAAGTCAGCTGACTAGCCTGCTAACTAGCTAGGTATCTAGGCAAATAAGTCAGCTGGCTAGCCAGTTGATTAGCTAGTTAAGTCACCTAGTTAAGTCAGCAGGCTAGCCAGCTGGCTAACTAGGTAGCTTTCTAATTAAATCATCTGGCTAGACTACTGTCTACCTAGATAAGTCACCTAGTTAATTCAGCTGGTTAGCCAGCTGGCCAACTATGTAGCAAGCTAGTCAATTCAACTGGTTTGAAAGCAGGACAGATAGTTAAAACAGCAATTTAAGACAGCTGGCTAGCTAGCTAGGTAGTGAGCTAGTTAATTCAGTTGGCTAGAGATCTGGCTACCTAATAAAGTCAGCTCGTTAAGTTATCTGGCTATCCAAATGGATGGAGCAGTAGAAAACTAGTTAAGTCAGCTGGCTAACCTGCTGGAAAAGAAGTTAAGTTAGCTAGTTAGTCACATGACTTGTCAGCTGCCTAGCTAGTTATTCAAATAGTTAAATCTGCTAGCAAACCAGCTGACAAGCTAGTTAAGTAACATCATTGAGCGAGTTGGCTAGCCAACTAGCTAGCTACCTAAAAAATGAATGAAGTCCGATGGCTAGACAGCTGGCTAGCTAGTTATTTCAGCTAGTTTCGTCAGCTCATTTGCGAGGTAGCTAGCTAGCTAAGTCAGCTGGTTATGTCTGCTGGATAGCTAGTTAAGTCAGCTAGTTAAGTCAGCTAGCTAGCTAGATAGTTAGCTAGGTAGCAAACTAATTATTTCATCTAGAAAAGTCAGCTGACTCTTTATGTAGTTAGCTAGTTAAGTCAGCTGTTTAAATCAGCTGTCTTGAAAGTTAAATCAGTTAGTTAAGTCAGGTGACTAACCACCTGCCTAGCTGGGTAGCTAACTAGATAAGTCAGTGAGTTGTCAGCTGGCTAGCTAGTTAAGTCAGCTTGCTAAATCAGATGGCTAGCTAGCTGCTTAGCTGGGTAGCTAACTAGTTAAGTAAGCTGTCTAGCCAGCTAGCTAGCTAGCTAAGTCATCTAGTTAAGTCAGCTGGTTAGCTTGGTAGCTAGGTAGGTAAGTCAACTTGCAAGCCAGCAGGATACATAGGTAGCTAACTAGTTAAGTCAGCTGGCTAGAAGGCTGTCTAGCTGGTTATGTCAGCTAGTTAAGACAGCTGGCTAGACGCCTGGCTAGGTAGGTAGCTAGCTAAGTCAACTGGCTAGCCAGCTGGCTAGCTAGTTAAGTCAGTGTGTTAAGTGAGCAGGCTAGCCAGCTGGCTTCCTAGGTAGTTAGCTAGTTTAGCCAGCTGGCTAGCCAAATGGCTATCTAATTAAGTAAACTAGATCAGTCAGCTGGTTAATCAGTTGGCTAGCTACATGGCTAGCAAGTTAAGACAATGGTTAGCAAGCTAGTCATGTAGGTGGTCAGCTAGTTAAGCCAGCTGGCTAGCCATCTGACCAACAGGGTGGCTTGCTAGTTAATCTGGCTGGCTATCCGGCTGTCCAGGCTGCTGACTATTTAACCCGGCTGGCTAGCCAGCTGGACAGCCTGCTAGCTAGCTTGCCATCTGCATATTCACGTAGCCAGCCAGGTAGCTACCTAGTTAAGCCAGCTGGCTAGCCATCTAGCCTACTAGGTAGTTAGCTAGTTAATTCAGCTGGCTAGCCAGATAGCCAGTCAACTACCTAGTCAGTTGCTTAAGTCAGCTAGCTACCGATCTAGCTAGTTAAGTCAGCTAGCAAGTCAGCTAACTATTCAACTAGCTAGTTAGTCAGCAAGATAGCTTGCTAGTCAGCTAGATGGTTAAGTCAGCTTGCCAGCTACCTAGCCAGTTAGCTATCTTGTTAAGTCAGCTAGCTAGATAGCTAGATAGCTTGTTTGCTAACTGGTTATGTCAGCTAGATAGCCAGCTAGCTAGTCAGCTAGCTAGTTAAGTCAGATAGGAAATCAGCTCATTACTTAGCTAACTAGTCTGCTAGCAACTCAGCTAGATGGTCAGTTAACTAGCGGGCTCTCTCGCTTTCCATCAGGTCAGCTAACTAGTCGGCTTACTCGCCTGCCAAACTGTCAGAAAACTAGTTGGCTCATTCACCATCCAATAGGTAA
>NW_007260391.1:6738-7765 GCF_000164805.1 Carlito syrichta | reverse complement strand
TCAGCTGACTAGCTTGGTACAAAGCTAGATAAGTCAGCGAGTTATTTAGCTAGTTTTCTAGTTAAGTTGGCTAGCTAGCTAGATACCTAGCTGGGTAGCTAGCTAGTTATTTTGGTGAGTAAATTCAGCTAGCTAGCTAGGTAGCTAGCTAGTAAAGTCAGCTAGTTAAGCCACCTATCTAGCTAGTGATGTCAGCTAGTTAAGGCAGCTGGCTATACAGCTGGCTAACTAGTTAAGTCAGCTAGTTGAGTCAGCTGCCTAGCCATGTGGCCAACTGGTTAAATCAGCTAGTTAATTCATGTGACTAGCCAACTGGCTAGCTAGGTAGCTTTTTGTAGCTAAGTAGCTAAGTAGCTAGTAGCTAGTCAGTTAAGTCAACTAGCTAGTCACCTGGCTAGCTGGTTAAGTCAGCTACTCAAGTCAGTTGGCTAGCTACCTGGCTAGGTAGGTAGCTAGCTAATTAAGTCAGCTTCTTAGCCGGTTTTCAAACTAGTTAAGTAAATGAGCTGGCTAGCCGCCTGGCTAATTAGGTGGCTAGCTAGTTAATCCAACTGTCTTACCAGATGGCTATCTAGTTAAGTCAGCTAGTTAAGTCAGCTGGTTAGCCGGCTGGCTAGCTAGGTGGCTGGCAAGTTAATGTGACTGAATATCAGGTTGGTTTGGTAGGTGTCAGCAAGTTAAGCCAGTTGGTTAGCTGGCTGACCAGCAGGGTGGATGGCTAGTTAAGCCAGTTGGCTATCCGACTGTCCGGTCTGCAGGCTGGCTATTTAAGCTGCCTGGCTAGACAGCTGGCCAGCTTGCTAGCTAGTTAGTTGGCTGCCTAGTCAGATAGCCAGTCAGGTAGCCAGCTAGTTAAGTCAGCTGGTTAGCCATGTTGCCAACCAGGTAGCTAGCTAGTTAAGTCACGTGGCTAGCCAACTAGCCAGCTAAGTAGCTAGTCAGTTAAGTCAACTAGCTAGCCAGCTAACTAGTTAAGTCAGCTAGCAAGTCAGCCAACTATTCAGCTAGCTAGTTAAGTCAGCTAGCT
>NW_007260391.1:3523-6718 GCF_000164805.1 Carlito syrichta | reverse complement strand
AGTCAGCTAACTATTCAACTAGCTAGTTAGTCAGCAAGATAGCTTGCTAGTCAGCTAGATAGTTAAGTCAGCTTGCCAGCTACCTAGCCAGTTAGCTATCTTGTTAAGTCAGCTAGCTAGATAGCTAGATAGCTTGTTTGCTAGCTGGTTATGTCAGCTAGATAGCCAGCTAGCTAGTCAGCTAACTAGTTAAGTCAGCTAGGAAATCAGCTCATTACTTAGCTAACTAGTCGGCTAGCAACTCAGCTAGATGGTCAGCTAACTAGTGGGCTCTCTCGCTTTCCATCAGGTCAGCTAACTAGTCAGCTTACTCGCCTGCCAAACTGTCAGAAAACTAGTTGGCTCATTCACCATCCAATAGGTAAACTAACTTGTGGGCTTGCTTGCATGCTAACAGGACACTTAACTAGTTGGCTTGCTTACCAGCCCACTTTTTAAGTCAGCTCACCAGTTGGCTTGCTCACTGGCTGACAACTTAAGGCAGCTCAGCCGTCGGCGCACTAGCAGGCCAACTAGTTAAGTCAGCTCACTCGACGACTGACTAGTTAAGTCTTCTAAACTATTGGCTCACTCGGCAACTGACTACAGTCAGCTGACCTGTCAGCTTACTCACCGGGCGACTAGTTAATTCTGCTGACCATTGGACTCACTATCCAGCCAACTAGTTAAGTCAGCTGACCAGTGGGCTCACTCACTGGCCGACTAGTTAAGTCAGCTCAACTGTCGGCTAACTCACTGGCTGACTAGCTAAGTCAGCTAACCTGTCGGCCAACTACCCAGACGACTAGTTAGGTCAGCTAAAAAATCGGCCGGCTAGTCGACCAACTTGTCAGCTGACAATTTAGCCTAGCTAACTAGTCGGCCGACTAGTTGGGTCAGCTAACTTGTCAGCCAAAAAATCGGCTGAATAGTTAGGTCAGGAAACCAGTAGGACACTAGTTAACCTTGCTCACTTGTGAGTCAACTCGTTCGTCACCTACTTAACCGAGCTTAGTAGTCGGCTGACTAATCAGCCGATTTGTTAAGCCAACAGCAAGTCGGCAGAGTAATTACCCAATGTGTTAAACCAGTTAAGTAGTCGGCTGACTCATTAGCCAACAAGTTGTCACTGGGCTAACTTGATAACCAACTAGTTAAATCAGCTAGTTAACTCATTTACCAACTAGTTAAAACAGTTAGCCAAATCTTTAACCAACTCGTTAAGTCAGCTAGCTATCTTGTTAGCCAACTAGTTAAGTCAGCTAGCTAAGTCAGCTAGCAAACAAGCTAGCTAGCAAAGTCAGCTAGCTAAGTCAGTTAGCTCACTACTTAGCTTACTATTTAAATCAGCTCCTTAAGTCTGCTACCTAACTAGTTAGCTATTTATTAAATCAGCTACTTATTCAGCTAGTTAAATATTTAGCTAATCAGTTTATTCAAGAAGTTAAGTCAGCTAGCTAATTAGTTGTCAGCTAGTTAAATCAGCTAGCCAAATAGTTAAGTCAGCTAGCAAAGTCAGATAGCAAAGCAGA
The DNA here is from genome assembly GCF_000164805.1 of Carlito syrichta. Taxonomy (NCBI): domain Eukaryota; kingdom Metazoa; phylum Chordata; class Mammalia; order Primates; family Tarsiidae; genus Carlito; species Carlito syrichta. Next base: position 5,207 of record NW_007260391.1, on the reverse strand, counting down.
CTAAATTAAATCAGCTTTCTAATTTAGGCAGCTGGAAAGACAATTAGCTAGCTACTTAGCTAACGGGTTAAGTCAGCAGATTGAGTCAGGTAGTTAGCTAGTTAACTAACGGGTTGTCAGCTGGTGGAGTCAGTTAGCTAACTAGTTAGCAAACGTGTTTAGTCAGTTGGTTTAGCAGGCTAGCTAGGCAGTTAGCTAACGAGTTAAGTCAACGGGTTGAGTCAGCTAGCTAGCACTTTAGCTAATGAGTTAAGTCAGATGATTAAGTTAGCTAGCTAGCAGGTCAGATAACGAGCAAGCCTACTAGTTAGCTAGCAGGTTAAATCTGCTAGATAGCTAGGTCACTAAATATTTATATCAGCTGGTTAGCTAGGTAGATAGCTGGTTAGCTAGCTATTTAAATCAGCTTGCTAACTATGTAACTATCTAGTTAGCTAACTATATCAGCTGGCCAGCTATGTAGCTTGCTAGTTAACCCAGCTAGTTAAGTCAGTTGGCTACAAAGATGACTCGCTAGGTAGTGAGCTAGTTAAGTCAGTTGGGTAGCCAGCCTGCTAGCTGGTTAACTCAGCTTGTTAAGAGAGCTGGCTAGCCAACTGGAAAGGTAAGTGGCTAGCTGGTTAAGTCAGATAGATAGCTACCTGTCTAGCTAGTGATATTAGCGAGTGAAGTCAGCTGGCTAGCCAACTGGCTAGCTGGTTAAGTCAGCTAGTTTAGTCAGCTGGATATGTAGGTTGCTAGCTAGATAAGTCAGCTTGCTATCCAGCAGGATAGCTGTTCAAATCAGTTAGTTAAGTCAGCTGGCTAGACTGCTCGCTAGGAAGGTAGCAAGCTAGTTCAGGGATCTGGCTAGCCAGCTTGCTAGCTTAAGTCAGCTAAGTCAGTTGGCTAGCAAGCTATCTAGACAGGTAGCCGCTAGTTAAGTCAGCTGGGAAGTCAGCTAACTAGCTGGTTAAATCAGTTAGTTAAGTCAGCTGGCAACCAGCTGGTAAGCTAGTTAAGACAACTCATTAAGTCAGTTGGCTATCCAGCTGGTTAGCTAGTTAAAAAGCTAGTAAAGTCAGATGGCTAGCCATCTGGCTAGCTAGTTATTTCAGCTAGTTAAGTCAGCTACCTAGCTAGGAAGTTAGCAATATAAATCAGCTAGTTGTGTCAGTTAGGTTTCTAGTTAAGTCAGCTAGTTAAGTCAGCTGGTTAGCTAGATAGCTAGCTAGGTAGCTAGCTACTTAAGCCAGCTAGTTAAGCCAGCTGGATAGCTAGGTAGCTAGCTGGTTTAGTCAGCTTGTTAAGTCAGCTTGCTAACTAGTTAATCAGTGAGTTGTCAGCTGGCTAGCCAGCTGCCTAGTTGTATAGCTAGCTAGTTAATTCAGTTGGGTAACCAATAAGCTACCTAGGATGTAATCTAGTTCTTTCAGCTCACTGGCCAGCTGGTTAGCTAGATAGATAGGTAGATACTTAAGCTATCAAGTCAGCGGGCTACAAAGGTAGCTAGCTAGTTAAGTCAGGTGGCTATTCAGCTGGCTAGCTAGGTACCTAGGCTGTTAGGTCAGCCTGCCAGCCAGCTGGCTAGCTACTTAAGTCACCTAGTTAAGTTAGATGGCTAGACATCTGGCTAGCTAGGTAACTAGATAGTTAATTCAGGCGTCTAGCTCATTGGGTACCTAGTTAGGTCACCTAGTTAAGT
>NW_007260391.1:0-3156 GCF_000164805.1 Carlito syrichta | reverse complement strand
TGGCTAGTCAGATGGCAAGCTAGTTAAGTCAGCTAGTTAATTCAGCTGGCTTCCTGGCTGGTTACCTAGTACCTAGCTAGTTAAGTCAACTGGCTAGCCAGCTGGCTAAGTGGTTAAGTCAACTAGTTGATTTAGCTGGCTAGCCATCTGGCTAGTTAATTAAGTCAGCTAGTGAAATCAGCTGGCTAGCCAGATAGATAGGTAGAGAGCTAGTTAAGTCAGCTGGCTAGCCAGGTGCCTAACTAGTTAAGTCAGCTAATTGTGCCAGCTGGCTAGCTGGTTAAGTCAGCTAGTTAAGTCAACTTCGTTAGCCAGCTGGCTACCTAGGTAGCAAGCTAGATAATTCAGCTGGCTAGCCAGGTGGCAAGCTAGTTAAGTCAGCTAGTTAATTCAGTTGGCTTCCCAGGTGGCTAGCTAAGTAGCTAGCTAGTTAAGTCAGCTGGCTAGCCAGCTGGCTAACTGGTTAAATTAGCTACTTAATTCAGCTGAGCAGCCAGCTGGCTAGCTATTTAAGTCAGCTAGTTAAGTCAGCTGACTAGCTAGTTAAGTAGTTAGTTAATTCAGCTGGTTAACAAGATGGCTAGCAGGGTAGCTAATTAGTTAAGCCAGCTGGCTAGACAGCAGGCTAGCAAGTTATGTCACCTAGTTGTAGTCAGCTCACTGGCCAGCAGGTTAGCTAGTTAATGAGGTAGTTAAGACAGCTATCTAGCAAGCGGGCTATATAGGTAGGTAGTTAATGAAGTCAGCTGTCTAGCCATCAGGCTATCTAGTTATGTCAGTTAGTTAAGTTAGCTGGCTATCCAGCTGTTTAGCTAGGGTGCTAGCTAGTTAAGCCTGCTGGCTAAATAGCTACCTATTTCGTTAAGTCAGCTAGTTAAGGCAGATGCCTAGGCTACTGGCTAGCTAGGTAGCTAGGAAATTAAGTCAGCTGGCTAGCCAGCTGGCCAGCTAGTTAAGTAAGCTTGTTTAGACAGCTGGCTAACCAACTGGCTAGCTTGTTAAGTCTGATTGTTAAGTCAGTGGTCTAGCCTGTTTGCTAGCTAGTTAAAATCTGGTTATGTCAGATGGGTAGTCAGCTGGCTCGCTAGTAATTTCAGCTAGTTAAGTCAGCTGGCTAGCTATGTAGCTAGCTAGTTAAGTCAGCTTGATATGTCAGCTAGCTAGCTAGTTATGTCAGCTAGTTAAGTGAGATAGCTATATGACAGCTACCTAGATAGTTACCTACTTGAATCAGCTAGTTAAATCAGCTGGCTAACAAGGTAGCTAGCTAGTTAAGTCAGCTAGTTAAGGGAGCTGGCTTGCTAGATAATCAGTTGGTTAAGTCAGCTGTGTAACCAGCTGCCAAGCAGGATAGCTAGCTTTAAGTCAGCCGGCTAGCCAGCTGGCTAACTAATTAATTCACCTAGTTACATCAGTTCGCAGTCAGCTGGTTAGTTAGGTAGTTAGGTAGTTAATACAGCTGGCCAGCCAACAAGCTAAGTAGGTATGTAGCTAGTTAAGTCAGCTGGCCAGCAAGTTTAGTCAGTTAGTTAAGTCAGCGGGCTAGTCAACTGCCTAGCTGGGTAGTAGCTAGTTAAGTCAGCTGACTAGCCAGCTGGATGGCTAGTTAAGTCATGTAGTTAAGTCAGCTCGCTAACCAGCTGGCTAGCTAGGAAGTTAGGTAGTTAAGTCAGTTGCCATGCCAGTGAGATACATAGGTAGCTAGCTAGTTAAGTCAGCTGGCTAGCCACTTGACTAGCTAGAGATGTCAGCTAGTTAAGTAAGCTGGCTTGCCAGCTGTCTAACTCTTTATGCCAGCTTGTTTAGTAGCTGACTAGCCAGCTTGCTAGCTGGTTAATTCTGCTAGTTAAGTCAGCTGCTAGCCACCTGGCTAGGTAGGTAGATAGCTAATTACATCAGCAGGTTAGCTGCCTGGCTATCTAGTTATATCAGCAACTTAAGTGAGCTGGCTACCCAGCTGGTGAGCTAGGTGGATTGCTAATTATGTCAGCTGTCTAGTCAGCTGGCTGGCTACTTAAGTTACCTGCTTAAGTCATCTGACTAGCCAACTGGCTAGCTAGGTAGCTGCCAGTTATGTCTGTTGGCTGGACAACTGGCTAGGTAGATAAGTCACCAAGTAAATCAAGCTGAATATCCAGGTGTTCACTTAGCTTGACAGCTAGTTAAATCAGTTGGCTTGTCAACTAACTAGCTAGTTAAGTCAGCTAGTTAAGTCAGCTAGTTAAGGCAGCTGTCAAGCCAGCTAGCTAGCTAGCTAGAGAGTTAGGTAATTCATTTGGCTCACCAGCTGGCTAACAGGTAAAGTCAGCTACTTGAGTCAGCTTGCTAACCTGCTGGCTAGCTGGTTACGTCAGCTAGTAAAGCTGGCTGGCTAGGTATCAAGTTAGTTAAATCAGCTGGCTAGCCAGTTAGCTAACTAGTTTAGTCTGCTAGCTAATTCAACTGGCCTGGCAATTGGGTAGCTAGGTAGCTAGCTGGCTAAGTCACCTTGCAAGCCAGCTGGCTAGCTGGTTAAGTCTTCTAGTTAATTCAGCTGGCCAGACAGCTGGCTAGCTAGTTAAGTCATCTAGTTAAGTCAGCAGCTTGCCAGCTGGTTAGCTGTTCATGTCAGCTAGTTAATTCAGCTGGCCAGCCACCTGGCTAGTTAGGTAGCATGCTAGTTAAATCAGCTAGTTAAGTCAGCTGGCTTGCTATGTAGATAACTTAAGTCAGCTGGCTAGCTAGTTAAGTCAATTAGTTAAGACAGCTGTCTAGCAAGCTGCCTATCAGGACACCTATCTACCTAAGCTGACTAGCTATTTAAGTCAACTAGTTAAGTTGCCTATTTAAGTTAGCTTGCAGGCAAGCAGGTTAGATAGGCACTTAAGTAAAGTCAGCTGGCAAGCCTGCAGGCTATGTAGGTAGGTAGCTAGTTAAGTCAGGTGGCTACCCCTTAGGCAATCTTGTTATGTCAGCTAGTTAAGTCAGCTGGCTATTCAGCTGTCTAGCTAAGTAGACTGCTAGTTAAGTATGCTGGCTAGCCAACTGACTACTTTGTTAAGTCAGCTAGTTAAGTCAGCTGGGCCAGGCTGCAGTTAAATAGGTAGCTAGGCATTAAGACATCTGGCTAGTCAGCTGACCAGCTAGCTAAGTCAGGTTAGTTTAGTCAGCTGGCTA
>NW_007260390.1:6942-7853 GCF_000164805.1 Carlito syrichta | reverse complement strand
CAGGAAACATCTGGGCAACTGCATTTTTGTATACAGAGTTTTGGAATCTACATAGACAGGGAAAATCAGGGCATCTTGCTGAGAACGGAAAGGGAATCCAGTTCTTGGAGTTCTCAATCGCCTAAATCTACAAGGTCTCTTGATAAGGTTTAAACAGCAATCTGGGATTCTTAGTCACCACATTTTTATGATTTTTTTGAAAAGGGAACCAGGAATCCTGGATTCCAATTCCAGAAGTATTTCATGGCAGTATTTCTATTGATATCCAAGTAACTGAAATTCAGGGTCACCAGGAAATGTCTCGGCGTTTACTGAGAATGAAACAGGAATTTCAGTAATCCGAGTCCTCATACATAGAACACTACGCAACCTGTTCCTATGGAAGAATAAGGAATCTTGCTTACATGAGTCCTCCATCCCCAAAATATACAGAGCGTCTTGCTAAGAGATAACCACCAATCAGGGTTTGGGAGTAGGAATCTGGATAATGGGAGACCTCATATACAGGAAACTGCACTATCATTTGCTAAGGAAGAATAAGGAATCTGGTTTACACGTGTCTTAAATCCCCCAAAACTTCAGTGTGTCTTGCTAAGGGCTAAACACGAATTTGGGTTTTTGAAGCATAATTTAGGGAAATGAAATCCTCATATACAGGCAACTGAACAGAATTTCCCTAAGAAAGAATAAGTAATCTGGGTGACATATGTTCTCAATCCCCAAAAAAACTACACGGCGTCTTCATAAGGTCTAAACAAGCATCAGGGTTTCGATGCATGTATCTGGGAAACGGAGTAATCATACACAGGCAACTGAACGACTGTTGTTAAAAATAAGGAATGTGTGTTATATGTGTCCTCAGTCCTGAAAATCTAACAGGGCGTCTTGCTGACGACTAAAGAAGAATCAGG
>NW_007260390.1:0-6166 GCF_000164805.1 Carlito syrichta | reverse complement strand
TTAGTATGTATTTGTAAAGGTAACCAGGAATCATGGATTCCACGTCCCTAGGAAACTTCTGGGCATCTGTCTTTCTGTATACAGAGTTTGGAATCCACATGGACAGGGAAAATCAGGGCATCTTGCTGAGAAAGGAAAGGAAATTCGGTTCAAGGAGTTCTCATTATCTGTAATCTACAGGGCCTCCTGATAAGGTTTCATCAGCAATCTGGCTTCTGGCTCCCTACATTTTTCAGAGCTACTTTCTCCGTTGATATGCTAAATATGTCATTACGGATCCACAGGAACTTTCTGGTAATCTTGTTAGTTGTAATCAAGGATCTGGCACTACAAATCCTTTTGTGTTCTAGGAAAATCTACCACCATAATCATGTTTCTCAGAATCAAAAGGCATATTGGTACAAAATCCCTTGATTCAGGTGACCTCAAGCTACAGAAAATTCTTGAGGGCTGGCAGGAGGAAATTTGGATGTTGGGTTTTGAAGATTCCACCCTTTGGGGAGGTCATGTTAAGGGGATCCAGAAATCTTGGATTCCAGTTCCCAAAGAACATTATGGGCGTGCTTCTCTTGATATCCAAACAACTGGAATTCTCGGTCACCAGGAACTGTCTCAGCATCCTGCAGAGTGAAGCCGGAAGCTGGATAAAGGGAGTTGTCATATACAGGAAACTACACGTCATATTGCTAAGGAAATATAAACAATCTTGGTTACCGGAGTCCTCAATCCAAAAACTACAGGCCGTCTCCCTAATAGTAATCACGAATCAGGTTTTTGAATTAGGAGTCGGGGTAATGAGAGACTTCACATACCAGAAAATTCATTGCCTATTGCTTGTAAGAATAAGGTATCTGCATTACTCGTGCCCTCAACCCCAAAAAACTTTAGGTCGTCTTGCTATGGGCTAAACATGAATAAGGTGTTTTAAGCATGAATGTGGGGAAATGGAGTCCTTATATACAGGCAACTACATGACCTTTTACTAAGAAAGAATAAGGAATCTGGGTTACACGAGTCTTCAATCCCAAAAATCTACAGACCATCGTGGAAAGGGCTAAAAAAGAATCAGATTTTCGAAGCAGGATCTATGTAATGAGAGTCTCAATATTCAGGAAAATACATGGCCCCTTGCCAAGAAAGAAAAAGAAATGGGGTTATAGAAGTCCTCAGTCCTAAAAATCAACAGGCCATCTGTTGTGGGGTAACCAAGAATCAGGGTTTAGAAGCTGCAAAATAGGTAATAGCAGTCCTCATATACAGAATCTACACAATCTCTTGCTAAGGAGAAATAAGAAACCTGTTTTACACTGTTCCTCCATCTCACTATCTACATGACGTCGTACTAAGGGCTAAACAAGAATCAGAGTTTCGAAACAGGATTCTGGGGAAAGGGAGTCCACATATACAGGACACTACACGGCTGTTCACTAAGGAACAATAAGGAATCTATGATACAGTAGTCCCAAATCCGAAAAATTCTCAGGGTGTCTTGCTATGGGATAAACAAGAATCAGAGCTTCAAGCTCATCTCATGTTTCGGAGATATTTGGCTTGTGGGTATTAAGAATCAGTCATTTCAGGACTCCAGCAACATTCTGGTCCTCTTGAGATTTTTTATTGGGTGTCTGGTAGTACAAGTCCCGTAGGTTCCTCAGGATACCTATGGCCAGATTTCTTCTTGCCGTAATTGGATGTAACTCTGGTCTTAGGATGAACTTGGTAGTCCTTAAATTTCCGTTTTTAGTTTTATTTGGAGAGGAACCAAGGGTTTTCCAGTTGCCAAATATTTAGTACGAATTATTAAAATGTAACCCAGAATTACGGATTCTCCGTCCTTGGAAAAATCTGGGCATCTGCATTTTTGTATACAGAGTTTTGGAATCCACATAGACAGGGAAAAGCAGGGCATCTTGCTGAGAATGGAAAGGGAATCCGGTTCTTGGAGTTCTGAATCGCCTAAATCTACAGGTCTCTTGATAAGCTTTAATCAGCACTCTGGGCTTCAATTTCGCCAATTATTAGGGTGCCTTTGAAAATGGAACCAGGAATCTTGGTTTCCAATTCCACAAGAACTTTATGGGAGTCTTTCTCTTGATATCCAAGCAACTGGAATTCTATGTCACCAGGAAATATCTCGGCATCTTGCTGAGAATTAAGCAGGAATTTCAATAATGGGAGTCCCCATATACAGAACACTACATGACCTGGTGCTATGGAAGGATAAGTAATCTTGCTTACAAGAGTCCTCCATCCCAAAAATCTATGGTGCATCTTGCTAAGAGATAACCATCAATCAGGGTTTTGGAGTAGGAATCTGGATAATGGGAGTCCTCATTTACAGGAAAATGCACTCTCTATTGCTAAGGAAGAATACGGAATCTGGTTTACACGTGTCCTCAATCCACAAAAAAATTTAGGGTGTCTTGCTAAGGGCTAAACACGAATTTGGGTTTTTGAAGCACAATCTAGAGAAATGAAATCCGCATATACCTGCAACTGCACGGACTTTTCCTAAGAAAGAATAAGGAATCTGGGTGACATGTGTTCTCAATTTTCAAAAAAACAACATGGCGTCTTCCTAAGGTCTAAACAAGCATCAGGGTTTTGGCGCATGTAGCTGGGAAACGCAGTGCTCATATACAGGCAATTGCACGGATGTTGCTAAAAATAAGGAAAATGGGTTATATGAGTCCTCATTCCTGAAAGTCTACAGGGCATCTTGCTGATGGCTAAAGAAGAATCAGGAATTCGAGGCATGAATGTGGGTAATAGTAGTCCTCATATACAGGAAACTACATGGCCTCTTGCTAAGAAAAAAGAAGAAAATTTTTTACACGGTTCCTCTATCAAAAAATCTACATGGCGTCTTACTAAGGGCTAAACAAGAATCAGGGTTTCGAAAACAGGAATTAGGGAAAGAGTGTCCTCATATACAGGACACTACACAGTCTCTAACTAAAGTAGAATAAAGAATCATTGTTGTACGAGTCCTAAATCCAAAAAATTCCCAAGGTGTCTGCTATGGGAAAAAAAAAGACACAGGGCTTCGAGCTCCCCAAGTGTTTCGGAGCAATATAGGATGCGGATATTACGAATCAGTCATTTCAGGATTCCAGCAACATTCTGGTCCTCTTGAAAGTTGTAAACGGTTATCGGGCCCCCCTTGTCCGTTAGGTTCCTTGGAACAACTAAGTCCATATTCCAGGACAAAAATAATTTTCTTGCCATATTTGCATGTAACTCTGCTCTTCAGGTGAACCCTGTCAACCTTCACCTTCCTCTTCTCTTTTTATTTTGAGAGGGGACAAGGCTTTTGCAGTTGCAAATGTTTCGTATGTATTTTTAAAGGTAACCAGGAATCATAGATTCCACTTCCATAGGAAAATTCTGGGCATCTGCCTTTTTGTATAGAGAGTTTGGAATACACATCGACAGGAAAAATCAGGCCATCTTGCTGAGAACTAAAAGGAAATCCGGCTCTAGGAGTTCTCATTAATCAGAATCTATAAGGCCTCTTGAAGGGTTTCATCAGCAATTTAGGCTTCTTGTTCCCTACATTTTTCAGAACTACATGCTCTGTAGATATGCTAAATCTGTCATTACAGATCCAAAGAACTTTCTGGCCCTCGTGTTAGTTGTAATCAAGGATCTGGCCCTCCAAAACCTTCTGTGCCCTAGGAACATCTATGACCATAATCATGTTCCCCAGAATCGAAAGGCATATTGGTACAAAATCCCTCGATTCAGGTGACCTCAAACTACAGAAAATTCTTGTGGGTTGGCAGGTCAGAATTGGAATCTTGGGTTTTGAAGATTCCATATTTTGGGGAGGTCTTATGAATGGGAACCAGGAATCTTGGATTCCAGTTCCCAAAGAATATTATGGGCGTCTTTCTCTTGATATCCAAACAATTGGAATTCTCGGTCACCAGTAACTATCTCGGCATCCTGCAGAGTGAAGCAGGAACCTGGGTAATGGGAGTCGTCATATACAGGAAACTACACGTTATATTGCTAAGGAAGTATAAGGAATCTTGGTTACATGAGTCCTCAATCCCAAAAACTACAGTTCGTCTAAGAGGTAACCACGATTCAGGTTTTTGAAGTCTGAATCTGGGTAATGGGAATCCTCACATACAGGAAACTTCACTGTCTATTGCTAAGTAAGAATAAGGAATCAGCGTTATTCGTATCCTCAATCCCAAAAATACTTCAAGTCATCTTGCTATGATGTAAATACGAATCAGGACGTTTTCGAGCATGAATTTCGGGAAATGGAGTCCTTATATACAGGAAATACATGACCTTTTGCTAAGAAAGAATAAGGAATCTGGGTTACAAGAGTCCTCAATACCAAAAATCTACAGGGCAACTTGGAAAGGGATAAAAAAGAATCAGAGTTTCGAAGCAGGATCTATGTAATGAGAGTCCTATTATACAGGAAAATACAAGGCCCCTTGCCAAGAAAGAAAAAGAATTGGGGTTATACCAGTCCACAGTACTAAAAATCAACAGGCCATCTGCTGTGGCCTAAACAAGAATCAGGGTTTAGAAACTGCAACATAGGTAATAGCAGTCCTCATATACAGAATCTACATGAACCCTTGCTAAGGAGAAATAAGAAACCAGTTTTACATGGTTCGTCCATCACAATATCTACATGACATCTTGCTAAGGGCTAAACAAGAATGAGGGTTTCCAAACAGGTTTCTGGGGAAAGGGAGTACTCATATACAGGACACTACATGGCCCCTCGCTAAGGAAAAATAAGGTATCTTTGATAAACTAGTAAGGAATCCGAAAAATTCTCAGGGTGTCTTGCTACGGGATAAACAAGAATCAGGGCTTTGAGCTCATCTCAAGTTTCGGAGATATTTGGCTTGTGGTTATTACAAATCAGTCATTTCAGGACTCCAGCAACGTTCTGGTCCTCTTGAGAGTTGTAAACGTGTATCTCGCAGTGCAATCCCATAGGTTTCACGGGACAACTAAGGCCAGATTCCTGGAACAAAAGTATCTTCTTGCCGTATTTGGATGTAACTCTGGTCTTAAGATGAACTTGGTAATCCTTAAATTTCCGTATGTACTTTTATTTGGAGGGGGGCCGAGGGTTTTGCAGTTGCCAAATATTTAGTACGAATTGCTAAAATGTAACCAGGAAACATGGATTCCACGTCCCTAGGAACATCTGGGCATCTGTATTTTTGTATACAGAGTTTTGGAATCCACATAGACAGGGAAAAACAGGGCATATTGCTGAGAACGGAAAGGGAATGCGGTTCTTGGAGTTCTCAATCGCCTAAATCTACAAGGTCACTTGACAAGATGTAATCAAAAATTGGGGCTTATATGTCATCACATTTTTAGGGTGTCTTTTAAAAGGGAACCAGGAATCTTGGGTTCCATTTTCACAAGAACTTTATGGGAGTCTTTCTCTTGATATCCAGGCAACTGGAATCCAGGTCACCAAAAATGTGTCGGCGTCTTTCTGAGAATGAAGTAGGAATTTCAGTAATGGGAGTCCTCATATACAGAACACTACACGACCTGCTGCCACAGAAAAATAAGGAATCTTGATTACACTCGTCCTCCGTCCCAAAAACCTACAGAGGTTCTTGCTAAGAGCTAACCACCAATCAGGTTTTGGGAGTAGGAATCTGGATAATGGGAGTCCTCATATACAGGAAACTGCACTGTGTATTGCTAAGGAACAATAAGGAATCTGGTTTACACGTGTCCTCAATCCCTCAAAAAATTTCAGGGTGTCTTGCGAAGGGCTAAACACGAATTTGGGTTTTTGAAGCATAATCTAGGGAAATGAAATCCTCATATAAAAGCAACTGCACGGACTTTTCATAAGAAAGATTAAGGAATCTGGGTGACATGTGTTCTCCATCCTCAAGAAACTACACGGCGTCTTCCTAAGGTCTGTACAAGCATCAGGATTTCGACGCATGTGACTGGGAAAGGGAGTACTCATATATATGCAACTGCACGGCTGTTGCTAAATATAAGGAATCGGGTTATACAAGTCCTCAGTCCTGAAAATCTACAGGGCATCTTGCTGACGGCTAAAGAAGAATCAGGATTCGAGGTATGAATGTGGGTAATAGCAGTCCTCATATACAGGAAACTACATGGCCTCTTTACTATGAAAAAAGAATAA
>NW_007260389.1:305970-332882 GCF_000164805.1 Carlito syrichta | reverse complement strand
CGAAATCTAGAATCCACCAATAACTTTTTTTAATTTTAAAGATGTGGGGTACAATTCAGGGTAAGGTATACAAATGTTCATTATACAGGTACCCTTGTTGATAAGGTATGCAACCCTTCCCCTGGCAGTTCTCCACTACTGCCAATCCTGCCCACCACCCCTCCCGCAGCCCTGGGCAGTTTCCCACTAATGCTAATCCTTTTCTTATAGTATTACAATTGGTCAAGGTCTGCTTGTGAGTGAGAACATGTGATACTCGGTTCTTTGTTTCTGTGATAGATCACTGAATATGATAGACTCTAAGTCCATCCAAGTTGCTATGAAGTTCATAATTTTGTCCTTTTTTGTGACTGGGTAATATTCCATCATGTATATGTACCACTTTTTTTAATGCAGTCCTCTTATCAATGGATAGCACCATTGGTTCCATGTTTTTGTTATTGTGAACAATGCTGCAGTAAACATGCATGTGCAGATGTATTTTTCATAGAGTGATTTGAATTCCTCCAGGGTCATATGGAAGGTCGATTTTTAGATCTTTGAGGAATTGCCACACTGTTTTCCACAGAGGTTGCCCAAGTTTACACTCCCACCAACAGTGTAGGAGTGTTCTCTTCACAGCATCCTCTCTGGCATCTGTTGTTTTTTGAGTTATAGATGATGGTCCTCCCGACTGGAGTTAGGTGGTATCTCAGTGTGGTTTTAATTTGCATTTCTTTGATGACTAGTGAGTCTGAGCATTTTGTTATGGATCTGTTGGCTGCTCATATGTCTTCTGAGCAGTATCTATTCATATATTTTGCCCACTTTGTAATGGGACTATTTGTTTTTTTCTTTTGGGCATATTTTTATTCCTTGTAGATCCTTGTTAGGCTTTTGTCAAATATACAGTAGGCAAATATTTAATCCCAGTCTGTGGGCTATCTCCCCACTCTCTTGATGGTTTCTTTGGTCTTGCAGAAGCTTGTCGGTTTGATGAGGTCCCACTTGTCTATCTTAACTGTTATGGTATGGGCACTTAGGGTTTTGTTCAGGAATTGGTTGACAGTTCCAATTACCAAAAGGTTATCTCCTGCATTATCTAAGGTTCTCATAGTTTGAGGTTTTATGCTTAGGTCTTTGATCCATTTAGAGTTGATTTTTATGTATGGTGATAGGTAAGGGTCTTGTTTTAATCTTTTGTACAGCATCATCCCGTTTTCTCAGCACCATTTACTGAATAGATTCTCCTCTCCCCAGTGGTTGGTGGTGGAGGCTTTGTCAAAGGTGAGTTGGTTGAGAAATTGAGGTTTTGCTTCTGGAATCTCTATCCTGTTCCATTGTTCAATATGACTGTTCTTGTACCAATACCAGGCTGTTTTGATTATTGTAGCTTTATAATAAAGTTTAAAGTCTGGGAGTGGGATACTTCCCACTGGTTTTGTTTTATTTTTGCTGAGAATTGTTTTGGCTATTTGTGGTCATTTATGTTTCCATATGAATTCCTTTATTTTCTTTTTCAGGTCTGAGAAGAATGCTGCTGGTAATTTAATGGGTATTGTGTTAAATCTGTAGATTGCCTTGGGTAGAATGGACAACTTAACAATGTTCATTCTTCCAATTTATGAGCATGGAATATTTTTTAATTTATTTGTGTCATCTTTGATTTTTTTTTAGCAGTGTTTTGTAGTTTTCATTGTAAAGGTCTTTTTTTGTGGCTAATGTGAATGGGATTGTGCTTTTTATTTGGGTTTCTGTTTGTTTATTGTTGGTATCTAGAAATGTGACTATCTTATGCACATATATTTTATACCCTGAGACTTTGCCAAGGTTCTTTATCAGTGCAAGGAAATTTTTAACAGATTCTCTTGGGTTTTGGAGGTATAGAATCATGTTGTCTTCAAAGAGGGATAACTTGACTTCCTCTTTTCCTATTTGATACCCCTGATTTCCTCCTCTTATCTGATTGCTCTAGATAGGACTTCCAAAACTATGTTGAAAAGAATGGGTAAGAATGGGCATCCCTGTCTTATCCCAGTTTTCAGGGGAAATGGTTTCAATTTCTGTCTGTTTAGCAGTATGTTGGCTGTGGGTTTCTCATAAATGACTCTTACTATTTTGAGATATGCTCCATCTATGCCTAGATGTTCGAGGATTTTTATTAAGAAGGGGTGCTGGATTTTATCAAAAGTTTTTTCCATGTCTAACAATATAAACATGTGGTTTTTGTTTTTACATCTGTTGATGTATTTAATTACATTTATGGTCTTGTGAATGTTGAATCAGCCCTGCAACCTAGGAATGAAGCCTACTTGATCATAGTGGATGATTTTTGAGATGTGCTGTTGGATCCGGTTTGCTAGGATCTTGAGAATTTCAGCATTTGTATTTATCAAGGATACTGGCCTGTAGTTCTCTTTGTTGGATCTTTAACTGGTTTTAGTATGACTGTGATGTCAACTTCTTGAAATGATTTGGCAAGAGTTCCATCTTTCTCAATTGCCTGGAATACTTTTAACAGGATTGGCATCAGTTCCTCCTTGCATGTTTTGTAGAATTCTGCTGGAAATCAATCTGGTCCAGGACTTTTTTGGTAGGTAGTTTTCTTATGTCATAGTCAATTTCCTGGATTGTTATTGGTCTATTCAGGGTCTCAATTTCTTCTTGTTTCAATCTGGGGAGGTTGTGTGAAGTCAGAAAGTCCTCCATTTCCTTTATGTTTTCAAGTTTGTTTCCATACAAGTGTATATAGTAGTCTCTGATAATTTGTATTTCTTCAGGGTCAGATGTGACTTCATCTTTTGTGTTTCTGATTGTGTTTATTTGGACTTTTTCTCTTTTTCTTGGTCAGTCTAGCAAGGGGACCATCAATCTTGTTTATTCTTTTAAAGAACCAGCTCTTTGTTTTGTTGATTTTTGTATTATATTTTTGTCTTCTATGTCCTGAATTTGGACTTTTATTTTGGTGATCTGAATTCTTCTGCTGAAGTTAGGGTTTTTCTGGTCTTCTTTTCTAGCTTCCTTAGGTAATTTGTTAGGCTGTTTATTTGTGATCTTTCCATTTGTGTCATGTGTGTTTATAGAGATACAATTTCCCCCCTTAGTACTGTTTTCATGGCATCCCAGAGATTTTGGTAGATGTTTCTTCATTTTCATTTGTTTCTAGGTATCTTTTAATCTCTGTTTTGATTTTCATGTTGACCCAGGTGTTGTTTAGCATCATGGGGTTTAGTGTCCTTGCCTTTGTGGGTCTTGGAGGAGGTTTGTTGGTGTTGATATTTGTTTTTTTCCCACTGTGGTCTGAGAAGGTGCATGGCAGAATTTCAATCTTATGGAATTTATTCATGCTTGATTTATGGCCAAATATGTGGCCAATCTCAGAATATGTTCCATGTGGTGATGAGTAGAATGTATAGTCCATGGATATTGGGTGGAGTATTTTTTAGGTATCAATGAAGTCCATTTGGTCACGCATCTTTGTTGATTTTTTGTCTCAATGATCTGCCTAGGGTTGTTAGTGGGGTAAGTCCCCAGTTATGATAGTGTTGGAGTCAATATCTTTTTTTTAGCTTACCTAGAAGCTGCTTTATGAAAGTTGGTGTGCCTATTTTAGGTACATATGTGTTTAGGACGGATATTTCTTGTTGATGGATTGAACCTCTTATCATTATGTAGTGACTTTCCATATCTTTTTTAATTTTTGATAGCCTAAAGGATATTTTGTCTGATATTAAGATCATGACTCCCGCTTTATTTTGTGTTCTGTTTGCCTGAAATTTTGCTTCCCATTCTCTTACTTTGAGTCTGTGAGTGTCCTTTCTGGCGAGATGAGTCTCTGAGATAATACATTTTTGCCTCATAAATTTTATCCAATTTGTCATTCTTTGTCTTTTCATGGTGCATTTAGTCCATTCACATTCAGGCTAATTATTGAAATGTGAGAGTTTATCCCTGTAATGTGGTTCTTATAGAGTTTGTTGGGGTTGCTGCTGTCTGTTTGTATATTTATTTGTTGTCTTTCTTTTGATTTGGGGGCTGATTCATGTGTGCTTTCAATTTTTTTCCTGCATTCTTGGGAAGAGTGTCGCCATTCTTTTTTTTTTTTTTTCCTTTCTTGTGTGTTTAATACTTTCTTAAGTGTTTCTTTTTTTTTTTTTTTTGAGTTGGAGTCTCACTCTGTCGCCCAGACTGGAGTGCAGTGGCTACTCCCGGCCACCACAGCCTCGACCTGCTGGGCTCCGGCGATCCTTCCGCCTCAGCCTTCCGAGTAGCTGGAATTACAGACATGCGCTACCACGCCCGGCTGATTTTTGATTTATTGTAGAGATGAGGTCTTGCTGCCCAGGCAGGTCTCAAACCCGCGGGCTCAGGCAATCCATTCACCTCAGCCTCCCAAAGGTGCAGGATTACAGGCTGAGCCACCAAGCCTGGCCTTAAGTGTTTCTTATAGAGCTGGTCTGGAAGCAGCATAAACTCACAGGGACTGAATGTCTGGGAAAGATTATAGTTCTCCATCACTGATGAAACTTAGATTAGCTGGGTAGGTAATTCTTGGTTGAAATTGTTTATCTTTGAGAACTTTGAAGATTGGTCTCCAAGCTCTTCTAACCTGAAGTGTTTCTGTAGATAAGTCTGTTACTATTCTAATTGGTCTTCCCCAGTACATAGTCTGATCTTTCTCTCTTGCTGCCTTTAGAATTTTTTCTTTTATACCTATTTTGTGTAGGTGAATTACTTTGTGTCTAGGGGTTGGTCTTCTCATTTGTTGTCTTTCAGCGGTTCTCTGAATCTCTTATGTTTGAATGGTTGCATCACTGATGAGATGAGGGAAGTTTCCTTGAATAATTTCATGGAATGTTTGTTTCAGGGTCTTCTCTGTCTCATTTTCTGCCTCAGGAATTCTAGTTAATCTTAGGTTAGGCCTCTTGAAATAATTGCTCATCTCTTGGAGGTTTTGTTCTGTCTTGTTAAGCTTCTTTTCTGTGTTTTTAACGGTTTGGGTTAGTTCCATATTTTGGTCCTCAAGCTCCATGATTCTTTCTTCTGCTTGGTTAATTCTGCTTTCCACGCTAATTTATTTAATTCACTATATTCTTTATTGCTGTTATCTCAGTTGTCAACTCCTTCATTCTTTCCTCTTGTCTCTCCTCATTTCTATTTATTTTCTCTATTAATCTCTTGATATCTGGGTTTGGTATGAGACTAGTCATTCTGGGGGCTGTTCATTATTTTCATTCTGAAGTCTGTATTCTCAGTGATTGAACTCCCAGGGATCTGTGTGAGACTTATATTTTTCCTTTGGTTTTTCTTCATTTGTGTAGATTTTTCTCCTTCTTTTTTTTTAACCTCTTCTTTAATACTGTTGTTCAGTCATGGGGTGGGTAGTTTTTACTTCTGTTTGCTCAATTTTCTAGTCTTCTTTATATAGATCCTCTGGCTTTGTTCAATTCTGAGGCTGGACTGAGGGTGAGGGGGTGCACTTTTTGCAGTTTTGAGATTTAATTAAGGGGGGATCTGTGATTCAGAAACTATCTGCAGATCCCAGTATCTGCTGACAGGTGTGTGGGCCCCCTTGAACCCACTTCCCACTGCCTTACAATCTGTCCATGCAGTGAAGGTATATGTTTACCCTCTGGTAGCAAAATGAGGCAAGAAAAAGGAAAATAATAGAAAAAGGAAGGAGGAAGATGAGAGGAAGGTGGAGAGAGAGAAGAATAAGAGGGAAAACAGATTGGCATACCAACTTACAAATACACAGAGAAACAAAGACAGAAAAGATTTAAAAACCAAAAAGCTACTATCATACAAACCAACAAAAATCTCCCTATTGATGTCCTCTCCCTCAAAAATACCCATACACAGAAAATACTTTTTAAAAAGCATTATAATAACAGAAACAAAGGAAGTACAAAAATGCAATCAAAAACAGAGAGAATATAAAAAACTAAAACTAAAACTAAAAACAAAACAAAAACAGGCCAAAAACAAAACACTCACTCTGTAGCCACTTCCATAGCTCTGACTTCCTTTCAGCTCTGGTCTCCAGTTCCTTCACTGTGCTCCCAGTGTAGGCTGATAGTTGCTCTCAGTGTGGGTCAGATGCCCCACAGACTACTTTGGGAGGAGGGTGGATCAGTTCTGGGCTCACCTGGCTTGCTTCCACTGCTGTCAAGTCTCCAAGTCAAATCTGAAGTGTCTGTGCCTGTTCCAGAGTTTGATGATGAGATAAACTCTAGGTCCCAAGTTGGAGGCTGGGCAGAACTGGTGGGGGCAATGCAGGTCTCTGCCTGGTCCCAGGCTAGAGAAAATGGCTTCAGTTGGTGTTTCCTCACTGGTGGAGGGGTTCCTTTCCAGCTTTCCATGACCTACTTTCTCCTGCTTTCACAGGTGAGGATGTGGACTGGGTGCCAGGTGGTGAGGAACGGTTGTTTTCCACTGTCTCTTCTCAGAAGAGCCTTGAGCAAAGCAGACAATCCTGCACACTGGGGGCTCCAGTCTCAGTGTGGTGGGGGGTTGCAGTCACCTCCAAGGAGAGCCCTGGGTACATGAGAGCCCCAAGTCCATCTTCCCTCAGACAGACTTTCACTCACCCACCAGCACACAACCACTCATGCAGAGAGTCTTTATGGACACTCGCTTTTGCGGAGACTCTCACAGTCCGACCTGTTCTGTCATCATCTTGCCAGAAATATCCCACCAATCTCTTTTGTTTCCACAACTACCACACTGGTTCAAGCCACCATCATCTCTCTTCTGTATTATTGTAAGAATCTCTCAAAAGTTCTCTCTGTTTCAACCTGACTCATTCCCATCTATTTTTAACAAGATATCAAGGTGATCCCTCCAAAACCCAAGTCAGATCATGTTGCTTTCTGGCTCCAAACCTTCTAATGTGTTTGTATCTCATTCTAAATAAAAGTAAAGCCCTTACAATGGCCTTCAAGGTCCTACATGACCTTCTCCAACTCCCCATCTCATTTCTCAACATACCTGCCCCCATTTGTATCATCTGTATCATGCTGGCCTCCTCGTTGCTTCTAGAATATGCTGTATACACTCATTCTTTAGGATGTGGCACTCTCTTTCCTCTGCCTGAGATTCTCTTCACCCATGTACCTGAATAGTTGTTTCCCTCTCTTTCATCAAGTCTTTACTCAAATGTCAGCTTCTCAGTGAAACTGTCATTGGCTGCCATATTTTCAAACTTTCATGCACACCCCCTTTCCTGCTTTATTTTTCTCCTGTGTTCCTATCATCATTTAATGTGTCATAATTTTCCTTGTTTACCCTGTTTATTGTTTGTCTATCATAACCAGATCACTCTCAAGTACTGTTAGAATGTAAACTCCAAAAAAGCAATTATTTTAGCCTGTGTTGTTCACTCTCCTAACTTCAAATCCCAGAACAGTGCTTAGAACATAACTGCTGAAAGACTGAAAGAATTCATAAATTAAGGAATAAAAGAAGCCGGGTTTGGTGGCTCAGCCTGTAATCCCAGCACTTTGGGAGGCTGAGGTGAGTGGATTGCCTGAGCCCGCGGGTTTGAGGACCCGCCTGGGCAACTTGGCGAGACCTCATCTCTACAATAAAAAAATCAAAAATTAGCCCGGCGTGGTAGTGCGCTCTTGTAGTTCCAACTACTTGGAAGGCTGAGGCGGAAGGATTACTGGAGCCCAGTAGGTCGAGGCTGCAGTAGCTGGGAGCGGCCACTGCACTCCAGCCTGGGTGACAGAGTGGGACTCCAACTCAAAACACACACACACACACACACACACACACACACACACACACACACAGGAATAAATGAATGAATGATAACTAGTGACTTAACCTGGAAAGTTAGAAAGAGGCCAGGTGATTCAGGACTCATAAAACAGGTTATAAAGTTTAGATCTCATTCTAAATGCAAAACCAGTCATCAGAGGTTTTAAGTGGGGATTCATAGGATCTAATTTATATTATACATGTATAATTTATAGCAGGAGAAATAACTGAGGAAAGCAGAGCAGAAGCAGTAACCCAAAGTTATTGTTGGCTCCAGTCAGGATAATGGTTGTGAAGATACAATAAAGAAGAATATTGTCAAATTGATGTGATGCCATTGATGCCGGCAGCAGAGATTGCTTTAAGGATGAGAAATTGCTTTAAGAATGAGGAAATCCCCTTTAAGGGCGAGGAAAGGTGCCAAATGCAGCCTGAAGCTGGAGGTGGTGAGGGGCAGAGACTAAAAAAGACCCACTGCATTTAGTGACATGGAAGTCACTGCTAAGGACTTCAGCAGCAAGGGAAAAACATTAAGGCCTCTCACAGAAGACAGAGCTCAGGAAACCAACCTGAGAATTCATGAGAAATCAATAATGTGGATAACTTAGCTTTGAGAAGAGATGGTACTGGTTTTTTAAATCAAAGGTATATTGATCTCACATGGAGGTTGGAGAGAAACAGCTGGCATATCAAAACCTGTTCCCTTCACATGCCATCTTGCAAGCAAACCTCAGTCCAATTTCACTCTTATCCTAGGCAAAATGCCCTTGAGGAAATAGGAAATAGGTTAACCTTCCCTAAGTAACTCATTCTATTGTTTAACCCTAGCTTTCTGAACTAATGCCCTTAAATCCTAAGTAAATCCTCCATACTGCAGGCTATTTTAGGACCATAATCTGTTCTCACTGCAGAATCAAACCAACTATCTCTTCAAATAGAGTCAAGTTTTGTTTTGCCTTTTTAGTACATTGAATATAAAAGTGTAAATAAGAGCCTGAAAGGGTAATTGTATGACATTATATTTATCACTGATTTCAAAAGTCATGTCTTTGAAAATGTTACTTCATATTGCTTATGATTTGTTAATTGTTGTGTTTCTCAAATATTCTTCCTGTAAGTTTCCTGGATGTGCCTACTTCCTTTAATTGAAGGTTACTCTCAGCTATGCTGTCTTATACAACCCTCAAATCATCTCCTCTGCATTTTGATGTTACCAAAATCACCGTATTTCAGAAAATGAAAGAAGCCATTCCACAATAAGCAACAATAGAGGTGTTCTGAGATCACTAATCAGTATATTCTTACATTTTATTTTCCTCACCCATATTTTATACTGCATTTATTACTGTCAGATTTTACTGTTAGGAAGTTCAACAAATTAATTTATATCCCAGTTGGAAGACTCAATCGTGTAAGAGGGAGATATTTTCAGTACCTCCAGTACTTAAATATTTGAATCAAATAATAATGTATGTCTTTTTTCCTATTTTATTCATTCCTGCACTGGCACATAGTAGATACTTAATGAATATGTGTTGAATGAATGATGAGTGAATGAAGGCATTTCACAAACTTTTGGCAGAGTGTATGATGGACTAAATATTCTGGTATTAAAGGGATAACATTGGTAGAAGGAAATTACTACATGTAATTCATTTGGAAGTGTGTCATTTGTTTTTGTGGGTATTATCCTATAGAAATTTTTAAGATGATGGAAATGTTCTACATTGAATTGCTCAATAGGATATCCATTAGCTACAAGGAGTCATTGAGCACTTGAGATGTGACTAATGCACCTGAAGAACTGAACTTTTAATTTTATTTCATCTGAAGAACTGAACTTTTAATTTCGTTTCATCTTAATAAGATGAAACAAAATTAAAAGTTCAGTTCTTCAGGTGCATTGGTGCATTAGTGCACCTTTAAATGAACCAGTACGTATATGGTCTGGATAAAATATCTGGGTTCTTTTTAAAACTGAAAGCATTTACCTGTTTAAAAAAAAATCAACCAATTAAAAACACCACTTATAAACATTGAGGTCAAAGATTGAGGTAGGAATAGAACCAAGTCGCCTGAAGAAACCCAGCTTTTGATGGTTACTCTCAAACTCTGCTCCTTAGACTCAGTTGTTTATAACTCTACTTTAGATTTTCTGTGTTCACAAGATATTTTTTCTGCTGGCTCTAGGGCTGAGTCTTACCATCAGTGTATCCATCTTCTAATGGGCCTAGCACAGAGTAGTCATTTAAGTGTCCACTGAATATTCGCAGTCCAACAATTAAGTTTGTGAATTTATCCTAGAAAAAGGGCTACAGACTTCATTGCTAAAAATCAATATGGTCACCTTCAAAGTACTTCCCTTGGGAAACTATCCACCAGCCAGTGCCAAATCCATGTGTCAAGACAACTTTAGAAGTCTTTCTCTGGAATGGTCATCAGAGCCGTCATCGTATTACACTTGATGTCCTGAATATCATCAAACTGTCTTCCTTTCAATGTTTCCTTTATCTTTGGGTAAAGAAAAAAGTCATTGGGGGCCAGATCAGGTGATTAGGGAGGGTTTTCCAATACAGTTATTTGTACAGTGCTGCATACGTAATCACACAGTGTTAAGTTCGCAAACTTAATTGTCAGGCCTCAATTGTCACACAGCTCTGATAGTTGTTCCAGAAAAAGAATTCCGAAATTGCTTTGACGGTTGGACTAGGGGCTGGCATTGGTGCATAACTTCCTAAGGGGAATGTCATAGTGATATTCAGCAATGAGGTATACAGTAGCACTTTCTCTAAGATAGAATGTAACCTAATCATCGGACCTCATATAGACAGTAATGCATAGATGTTGCTTTTTTTGTTTAAGTACATGTAGGCAGTGCAATAGTTTAATATCACACATAGGTAGGCAGACCCATAACTAAACTTGTCACATATCTCAGTTTGACCTAGACCATACTAGTTTAGACTTATTGTCCCAATGCTCCCATCTGCTTCTCACTCTCATTCTCAAAAGCATCACTTTTTGGACTCTATCAAAATTCTACTATTCAACAACTCTTCACAGCTATATGTTTGGATTGGTATTTTGGGGGCAATAAACTTATTATTATTATTATCATCATCATTATTAAATTCTCCTAGCCCAATCAATGTAAATGTATATTAGAGGCATTTCTTGATTATAGTAGATTCTTATTAATTAATAATACTAAATATTATTAAATTACATTGAAATATAAATTATAATAAAATACTGGAAAATATTTTTAAAGGTACATAATTTGACCGTGGGTGATAGAGTTGGAACTCAAACCTAAGTATCAGTGAACTCAAAATCTCTGTTTTATCATGAAGCTTATATTGCCTTCACTTGAATTACATAAATGTTCATTTTCCTCAAAGCTGTATGCAAACTATAAGTTCTATTTTTCTGTATTAAAGACTTTTAAATATAGATACATCCATAGAACTATTATAGAAATTATTCAGAGGTATTTATAATTGTTTCCTAATTTGTTTTATGAGTATTCTATTAAGCGCTATAAAAACAACATATAAAGACTTATTAAGGGCTGGGCATGGTGGCTCACACCTGTAATCTCAGCAGTTTGGGAAACTGAGGTAGAAGGATTGCTTGAGTCCAGGAGTTTGAGACCAGCCTAGGCAACATAACAAGACCTCTCCTCTAAAAAAAAAAAAAAAAAAAAATCAAAAAATTAACTGGGTGTGGTGTCACATGGCAGTAGTTCCAGCTACTGAGGAAGCTGAGGCAGAAGTCTCACCTGAGCCCAGGAGTTTGAGGCTGTGGAGAACCATGATAATGCCACTGCACACCAACCTGGGTGACACAGTAAGACTCTGACACAAACACACAAACACACACACACACGAATTAGTAAGGAAGATGAAAAAATTAAATTATATTTAGTAAAAATAATATTCATATTGACATTAAAAACATTTGATTTCAGTAAAAATTAAATATCTTGACTTGTCATAATTACAAAGAATCATGTATAATATTAATACTGAATGATGGAATTAAAGCCTTGCTGGCATTCTGTGTGCTGCAAACACCAGAGCCAAGTTAGAAAACCACATGAGACCAGCAACAGTGTATCCATACTTGAGGATGACCCTCAGACTGCCCCTGTCCAAGTTACCTTGCAGATCAGACCAGAATGAGAACTCCTACATTAAATGTTGTTCAAACTAATTTGAAATATAATTGCAAAGTCACATCAATATAATCAAAGAAATGTGTTTTTTGCAGACAATGTATAATCATTTTCTAATTACTAATTAAGAACTCTCCACAGTTTATTAGAAAATAAAACCTTAAAATTGTTTGGTGAATTACAGAGTGTGAATTATCCCAATTGCCTTCTGGGAGTCCTCAGGTGACAGAAATATAAATAATTCACTGTGAAACTCTGACTCTAATTAGTATTCTGAAACCAAAATTCATATCCCTGTGCTTTATACCTTCTCATCATCACTACCAGTTTATTTAATCCAAGCTCCAAAGGAAACTAATATTGATTCCAGTGACTCTGAATAGTTGCTTTGTTGTAGCAGCCAGTGAAGGACCAAGCTTTGTAAATACCTCTTATTCAAGAATGGTTAATCTGCACAATGGAGTTTAAAGCCCAGTTTAAGAGTCCCTGAGAAGCCATTTAAAATAGTTGCTGTGTATTTAAATAATACATGGGAGCATTCCTATCACTCCCTCTTAAGCTGTAGGATCCTGGCCTAGTTTTTTCACATACAAAATTGGAATAATTACCCCAGGACAACATATCCCACAAAAGTAAACAAATGAAATTTAAAATGTGGAGGTGTCTCTAAAATGTCTCACTATGCATGTGTCATTAAATATTTTAAGATATTTTTTGAGGGGTATTATTTTGTAATAATATAAGTCCTTTCTCTAGGAATCAGAAGGTACAGCGGAATTGATAAATATTCACTGCCATCTTTCTATAGGCAAAATATGGTTCCAGATGCAGGAGATAACACAAACATTACTGTGTTTGTTGCCCTCAGCCTCTAAAAATCTTACAATTTACTAAGAGGAAGTTCAGACTTAACAAGAAAGCTTCCTCGCCCAACATCTGTTACAACATAAATCTCATATATTTATGTTGTATATGAGATTCTCTATACCTGAAAGACTTTCTCTATATTTTGCATATGCCCTATGAAAAGAAATTTTGATTATAAAAAAGTCATTTTGAAGCACGTTTTTACATATGTAAACCAATTTAAAATATCTATAGTCATATATTAAAACATGTTTCATACTGTCATATATAGACTATACCATAGAACTGATGTGTTCTAGTGTGTATTTAGTCCATAAACATTCACTACAGTTACTAATACAGATGAGGTTTATAACTACCATCTTTTTTTAATGTTTTTATATTTATTTACACTTTCTTTAATTTATTTAAGCAGTGCAATGTTTTTAAATATTAATTGATATGTTTTTGTAATACCCCTGTTAAATTTGCTCCTAAGTATCTTATGTTTTTGACATAATTATAAATTATTTTCTTAATTTCATTTTCCAGTTGTTTGATGCTAGTACCAAAAATTATGGTTGATTATATGTAGTGACTTCATATCTTCTGAACTTGCTAAACTTACATATTACTTTTAGTAGTTTTCTTGTCAATATTAAATTTTGATCATTAAGAAATATGTCACGGCTGGGCTCGGTGGCATTTTGGGGGCCCGAGGTGAGTGGAGTGCCTGAGTCTATGGGTTCAAGACCAGCCCGGGCAACTTGGAGAGACCAGCCCGGGGCAACTCGTCAAGACCGCGTCTCTACAATAAAATTAAAAATAGCCGGGCGTGGTAGCGCGCATCTGTAGTTCCGGCTCCTCAGAAGGCTGAGGCAGAAGGATCCCCAGAGCCCAGCGGGTCTGCGGTGGGGTGGCCGTGAGTGTGTGTGCCACTGCACTCCAGCCTGGGTGAAGGAGTGAGAGACTCCAACTCAAAAAAAATTTTTTTTAAGTGTCACTTCTCCCTTTCCAGTCTTTATGTCTTTTATTTCTTTTTCTTGCCTTATTGAACTGGTGAGGACTGCTAGTATTTTGCTTAAATAGAAGTGTTAAAAATGGGACATCCTTGTCATGTTGGAGAAGTGTTCAGGGTTTCACATTTATGGTGAATATTACATTTATGGTACAATGTTAGTTGCAGACTTTTTTTTTGTAGCTGCCCCCTTTCATCAGATGGACCAAGTTTTCCTTCTGTTCCCCATATGCTGAGAGTGTGTGGCATTTTAAAAACGCTAGATGGGTTTTGAATTTTGACAAATGTATAGCTACCATCTTATTATTCATTTTCTATTCGTCTCCTTTTGGTGTTTCTATTTTACTCTTTTAGTGTCTTCTTTTGGATTAATTAAGCTACTTGATTATTCCATTTTTTATTTCTCGTCACTTCATAGGAAAAGTTCTGTGATTATTTTAAGTTGTTTTACCGGAGATTTAACTGTTCATACTTCCCTTGGGACGGTGTAGCACAGACTGGTTTTTTGGTTGTTGGTACTTTAGGACGCTTTCACTTCTTTTACTTTTGTTCCATTATTTTTGTCACACCACCTATAATTTAAAATTTACATTATATTAGGCTCATTGTTGTGAATATTCATTTATATTTATCCACAAGTTTACCCTTTTGGACACCATTCATCACTTCCTGAATCCCCATGTTTCCATCTGAGATCATATTCCTTCTGCCAGCAGAATTTCCTTTAGTATTTATTTAACTTACAACCTTCTAGTGGCAAATATCCTCAGTCTCCATTTATCTGAAAACATCTATTGTGCCTTCATTTTTAAGGATGAACTCTATGGTTTCTGAGCTGGTGGCTATTTTCATTAATTTATTATTTATTTAAAGTTATCACTCCAGCTAGCCATAATGGTTCACGCCTGTAATACCAGCTCTGTAGAAGGCTGAAACAGGAGGATCACTTGAGGACAGGAGTTCAAGACTGGCCTGGATGACAAAGCAAGACTGCATTCTACAACAAAATAGAAAAATTAGCCAGGCATGATGATGCATTCCTATATTCTCTGCCACTCAGGAGGCTGAGGGAGAAGGATCACTTGAGCCCAGGAGCCAGGCTCATGCCACTGCACTCCAATATGGGCAACAGAGTGAGGCCCTGACTCAAAAAATAATAATAATGATAAAGTTATCATTCAGTTGTCATTTCCATTCTCATCATTTCTGTTGAGAAGTTGGCTGTATGTTCCTTAGAAGGTATTCTTCATCTGTGGCTTAGTTTGATTATTTTGCTATAGCTGCTTGTTTTGTTCTTAGTCTTTGGGTTTTGGCAATGTTACTATTATGTTTGACTTTTCTCTCATTTTATACTGCTTAGAATTTACCAAGCTTCTTGAAATTATAGATTGATGTTTTTGAAAAATCTTATCCTTCATCGTTTCAAATGTTGCTTCTGGTTCAGTTTTTCACATCTTCCCTTCTGGGAGTCCAATATTTATATGATAGACATTTTGAATATGTACTACATTTATCTTATGCTTTACTCTGGGTTTGTTTTTACTTTTGCTTTTTTTTTTTTTTGAGTCGGAGTCTCACTCTGTCACCCAGGCTGAAGTTCAGTAGTACACTCACAGCCACCACAGCCTCAACCTGCTGGGCTCAGGTGATCCTTCCAAGTAGCTGGAACCACAGACACCACCACACTGGACTAATTTTTTGATTTGTTGTAGAGATGAGATCTCACCACATTGCCCAGACTGGTCTCAAACCCATGGGCTCAGGCAATCCTCTCGCCTCCACCCCCCAAAGTGCTGGGATTACAGGCATGAGCCACCATACCTGGCTTTTTCTGCTTTTTTGTTGTTGTTTTTGTTGTTGTTGTTGTTAGTTTTCCTTTGTGGTTTATTTAGGTATTTTATTTTACCCATACCTAATTCTTTATTTCTGTAATTTGCTTTCCAATCTGCTGCTAAAACTCTTCACTGAATATTTAATGTTCAATGTTACATTTTTCGTTTATAATGTCCATTTAACTCTTTTTTATCAATTTTAATTTTTTGCTGACATAGTCTATTCTTTTATCTATTTTATTCATTGTTCTCTCTCTTTTCCGGAACATATTTTAATAGTTATTTTAAAATACTTTGTGCTAACTCCAAATCTAGATCATTTCTAAGTCTGAACCTCTCATCAACCTTTTCTCTCCATAATAGATCATATTTGATTGTTTCTTTGTGCATGAGTTTTTTATTCTACATTGAATATGGTTTATGAAAGAACCATTCATAGTCCAAAATATATTATGTTATCTTCCACTGGAGACAGGTTTCCTGATAAAGTAAGTAACTGATTAGCTCAAAACAATTGTAAATTAGTCTGGGTTGGAGGTGGGTTACAATTTGCATAAGACTTTCTTTCTTTGGCTCACTTGTATTCCTAAGGCTGGATTTTCAAGACTTTAGACTAATACATCTACATTTCCTTAGCCCCAGTAAGCTCTGTGGAAGATCTACCTTGCCTTCAGAATTTCCAACCTAGTCCTCTAACCTTGCAGCCCAGATTGTTTCAAAATCTGTCCAAAAAATATGGCTGTTTTCTCCCCAGTGGATCTTTATTTCCTTTGCCCCTCAAAACTGTAGAACATCTTACACTACATTTTGGAATATTTTGCCCTTAATCCCCAGCTTTTATTACACATTAAAACCAGTGGAAAATTCCCAGGGGGGAGGGGAACCTACTATTTTTATTGTTATAACAACTTTGTTAGTTACTCTGTTCCTCAAGATCAGATCTTTACCTGTGCAGACTCTCAGTTCACACCCAAAATGAACAAATGCCCCTACCCCAAATTTACAAAATACACACACAGCTAGAAATCAGTACCTAACCTCTTATATGTTCCTTCTTCTCTGGAATTTTGGTCCATCTATTCATGTTGCCTCCATAGCTCTCTGACACCTTCAAATCTTTAAAATATCTTATTAGGCATTTTTATCTTGCAGTGGGCACACTTGCCTGCTGTGACCTCTCACATTATACCCAGGAATGGAAGTCATATTGACCACTATCTAATTCTGGTACAACATATTTTGCACACATCTTTAAATTAATTTTAAAATTAACCTTGATTTTATTTAAACTCTGGAATCCAATTTTCTAATGAATAGTATATTTAACTTCAGATTCTAATTGATGGTTTTTCAAGAAAATTTTATTATTTCAGCAGGTTTTCTAGTACAAATAAGTTTATATCAAAAGTATTTGGCTTTGTTCTTGTACCATACAGAATGGCCACTTATTAGATCAACTAAAGGGTTCTTTTTGATATTGTCTTAAATAATTAATCATAGAATTATCTTAATATTATGTGATGCCTTTTCTACCAAAATTAAAACAAACTGAATAAATCACTTATGCATCATTAAAAACTGGTGATAGCCTCCATGCATCTGATAAAGAAATCTAAGTACAGAGAAGTAAAATAAATTGACCAAGAGTGTAAAATTTGTCTGATGGGAAAATTAAAAAATAATTTACCCAGATTTCAAGAATTGTCCTTTTCAGATAATTGACTCCTACATCTACTTGACTCAACAAGTGCCCTCCCCCCCAAAAAATAAATCAATAATTCAGTCCTTCTCATGTGAGTAAGTGGTGACCTTTGGGTCCAGGCCCATCAAATTGTTCATTCCAAAACTACAAGTATAATCAACCAAAGGAAAAGATAAGAGAGAATTACATGCTTGAACTCTGTAACAAGTCAGATGAGTAAAATTCTGAAACAAGCACCCTATTCAAGATGATAAATCATTTTCACCAATTAAGAGTAATCAAAAATTTGCTAATTCATAAAGAGTTGCTCATAAAGAGAATCCTTCCTCTTTAGTGTTGGGAGTATATTTGAAGAGTCCACAAATGAATCATTATCAGATGCTCCAGGGCAGGTACACAAAAGAAAACTTAAATATCTCAATATCCAGGTAACCAAGGGCACCACTTGAACAGTCTCATGTGTTCTTCTCAGTAAAACTATTTGTTTAATGAGATAAAGTAAATTTCTGGTCATGAGTTTTTTTTTAAATAACACTCTTTACTTTGTAGCATCTAGGAGATTGCTTATGGAAATGGTCAAAAGTAAACCAGATAACACAGGTTTTAATTCCAGCTTTGTCAGTGGCTAACTGTGTAAATGTTAGCAAGTCTGAATTATTTTTTCAGTTTCATTTACTTGTTTTGAAATATAAATAATGAGCTCATTCCCAATTTTCTGTGTGAGATGCAAATCAGAGTGAATCTATGAAACAACCTGTGAACTATGCATCCCTATACCACAAAGAGCAAGTTAATAGATGAGAAATCAGTTATTTTCATAGAATTATACACTAGTCCAAAACAAAGTCACTTTTATCATCTGTACTACATACACAACTAGTCAACAAATCGACTGGAATATGGAGATTTTCAGTTGGGTTGGTCACTCTTCCTATTCCTTTTTGCAATGGACTGAATGTTTGGGCACACCCCCCCACACCAAAATTCATATGTTGAAATCCTAACTTCCAATGTGATGGTACAGTATGAGGGAAAGTGGCTTTTGGAAAATAATTCAGTCTTGAGGTTGGAACCCTCATGAACGGGATTAGTGTCCTTACAAAAGGGACCTCAAAAAGCTCTCTCATCCTCTTATCACCATGTGAGGGTACAATGAGAAGTCAGCAGGATGCATCCTGGAAAAGGGCCTTCACCAGAACCTGACCATGCTGGCAACCTGCTCTTGGGTTTCCAGACTCCATGACAGTGAGTCTGTTGTTTATAAGCTACCCAGTCTATGGCACTTTGTTACAGATCTTGAACGGGCTAAAACACTCTTCCTTCTGGCAGAGTAAAAAGATAGTTCCCTTGACCAACACTAAAATTTAAACATTTCACTAATGATAAAATAACATGTTCTCAGGTAATGTTACATCAACTATGTGTAAATATGTTTACATCGAGTGTGAAATGGCTGCTTTATGATATCATCCATTGTACCTAAAGTACATGTAGTTGGCAGCTGAAAATTGGTGTTGCTTCAATCTAAGTTGGTAAAAAATAAAGTAGAAACAACAAAGATGCATCCTTGGAAAGACATGCAACAGAAACAGAGCAAGGGTCTTAGGGAGGGGTGGATGTTGTTTGACATTTAGGTTCTGCTAACAACTGGCATGAATTACTTTAGGGTAGAGTTCAAACCATAAAAACTTAGTACACTTTCTCCCTCTAAGAAGATTATTGAAGTTTTACTGAAAACTTTACCTGTTCATAGTATGCTAGCTACTCTGTCTTTAGAGTCTCAGAAATACCCAGAATTAAGGCACAACTTTTCTTCCAGAAAATTATTTTGATATTATACAAGACACTAAAAAGAAAATTCAAATGACTTTACACTGATTTTTGTGATTGTAAAGATGAACTAAAAATCGTTTCTGAGGCCAACTTTAAGCTAGTCTCAGATACCTTCCTCTTCCTCTTCCTCTTCCTCTTCTACCACTTTCTCCTTTTCTTCTCTGAGCCTTAATTAGAGTCACCTGACCAGGCGCAGTGGCTCACGCCTGTAATCCTGACACTTAAGGAGGCCAAAGCAAGAGGATTGCTTGAGTTCAAGAGTTTGAGGCAAGTTCAGACAATATACCAACACCTCTTCTCTACAAAAAAATCAAAAAATTAGCCAAGTGTTGTGGCCCACACCTGTTCTTCAAGTTACTCTGAAGGCTGAGGCAGAAGAACTACCTGAGCCCGGAAGGTCAAGGCTGCAGTGAACCATGATTATGCCACTGCACTCCAGCCTGGGTAACAGAGTGACACCCCAACACACAAAAAAAAAAAATAGAAAAAATTTTCAAATTATTCTACAAAAAAGATACCAGCACATGCATGTTTGTTGCAGCACTGTTCACAATAGCAAAAATATGAAACCAATCATGCTGCCCATCGAAGCTGGACTGGATTAAAAAGATGTGGTACATAATACACAATGGAATATTATGCAGCCATAAAGAAGGACAAGCATATGGGCTTCACGGCAACTTGGATTGATTTAGAGTCTATCATACTCAGTGGTCTGTCACAGAAACAAAGAACAGAGTACCATATGTTCTCACTCATAGGCAGAACTTGAACAATTATAATACTATAAGAAAGGGATTGGCAGTAGTGGGAAACTGTCAGGGGAGGGGATGGGATTGGCAGTTGAGGGAAACTGCTAGGGGAGGGAGGGGCATACCTCATCAACAAGGGTACCTGCATAATCAACATTTGTATACCTAACTCTGAATTGTACCCCACATCTTTATAATAAAAAAATAAAATAAAATATGCATTTTAATCAAAAAATAATTAAAAAAAGAAGAAGAAACATAGGGACTTTGCAGCAACTTGGATGGATTTCAAGTCAATCATACTCAGTGATCTATCACAGAAACAAAGAACAGAGTACCATATGTTCTCACTCATAAGCAAACCTTGAACAATTATCATAATACTATAAGAAAGGGATTGGCAGTTGAGGGAAACTGCCAGGCACACCTCATCAACAAGAGTACCTGCATAATGAACATTTGTATACCTAACCCTGAATTGTACCCCATATCATTAAAATAAAATAATTAATTAATTAATTTAAAAAGAAAGAAATTAGAGTCAGTCATCTAGTTTTGCATTAGGGTGCTGTGTGTAATTCCTGCTGGAAGTACTTCACCAGTGTCCAACTTCCAACTGTTTTCCCTTCCCCTCCAAGCTTATACAGGTGCCAGGCTAAGCCATGACCTGGACAACTGTCACCCTGGAATCACCCAAATCTGCAGTGGACTTTGCGTGAGTGAGGAGCACATAACATTTATAAGGGTACCTGAATCCCAAACCAGACAAAGTGAGGACCAATGGGAGACCTAAACTTCACCTGTATCATGACCACTTATATACCTAACCCTGAACTGTATCCTACATCTTTAAAATATAAATAGATTAAAAATAAAGTCAAAAAAAAAGAAGAAGAAAAAGAAGCACTCATTCTTTCAGGCCATTGGAATTTGGGGACTGCCTAGCATTTGATTGGTTCTCAAGGGGTCATGGCTAAAAACCTTAAAACCTATACCCTAGTGTAGCATTGCCTTAAAGAAGTACTAAGGAAAATTATATTACAGGCTGGAAAGACAGTAAGCCACATTATGAAGTAACAAAGGATTTGGTAAACAACCATGTCTGATAACCTTTGAGATAGTTCACGTACCTAATCATATGAGAAGTAATTGGAAAACAGTTTTTTTGTTTGTTTTTGTTTTGGGGAGGGGGTTGAATTAGAGTAACACTCTGTCACCCAGGCTGAAGTGCAGTGGCATGATCATGGGTCACCTCAGCCTTAACCTCCCAGAACCAGGCAATCCTTCTGCCTTAGCCTCCCAAGTAGCTGGGACGACAGGTGCACACCACCATGCCCAGCTAATTTTATTTATTTATTTATTTATTTACTTACTTACTTATTTATTTATTTTGTAGGGATGGGGTCTCACTGTGTTGCTGAGGCTAGTCTCGCTAATATTTGGTTGTTTGTTTGTTTGTTGTTGAAACAAGATCTCACTATGTTGCTGAGGCTGGTCTCAAACTCTTGGGCTCAAGCAGTCCTCCCACATTAGCCTCCCAAATTACTGTGATTTCAGGTATGAGCCACCATGCCTAGTCAGAAAACAGATATTAATGGCATGAACTGCTTATTATTGGATGGATTTGACAAAGCACTTCAAGTGAGGTCAATCAGAAAAGAATTTCCCTTTGCAAGCAGGAATTAAAGGGAATAAAGAGAGGCCCAAAATTCTAGGATGTGCAAAGTCAGAACAGGTAAAAGCACATCATCCCCGCTAGCAAAAACTTATAAAGTCTGAGCCTTTTTGCCCCCTCATTCCTGTCTCCTGTTTTCTCTCACAATGACCTAACATCAGTTTTTGACACTTTCTTCACCTGGCTTCTCAATCACCCTACTGTCCTGTTTCTCCTCCATCCTCACTGATCTCTCATTTCAGTTTTCTTTGTGACTCTTCCCCATCGCCCAGACCTCTGAACACTATAGGGCCACTAGGCTTTGTCCAAGTATGTCTTCTATATCCATATATAGACTCACTCCTTGGAGATCTCAGAGCTTTAAATGCTTACGTGTATGCTGACAACTCCCACCTCCTGCCCAAAATTTTGTCTACTTGACATTTCTATTTGAGTTGCAAATGGGAATCTCAAGCATTCTGTGTCTAAAATTGAATACATACACCCCACTAAACAAATAAAAACACATAATCCCCCACTTCTGCTCCAACTTCTCCCCAATTTTAGTAAATGAAAATCTCATCCCTTCCATCTCAATGCTATAAATCTTGCTGACCTGTTTGTCTCCCTCTTTCTGTCACAGCTCACATCTGATTCATTAGCAACCCAGCTAACTCTTTTTTTTGTTGTTGTTGTTGTTTTCAAAATATATCAAGAATCTGAGTCCTTTTCACTGCCTCTTCTTTTAGCACTTCACTGTGAGCATCTCTTTCCAGGATTACCACCACAGCCTGCTAACTTTTCTTCCTACTTTCTTTCTCCCTTGGTAGCACCTAGAATCTATTCCAGCATAGTAGCCCGTTCATCCAAAACACAGGCAGATCATGTCCCTTTCTCAGGTTCAGCACCCTGCAATGATTCCCAATTGACCCAGAGAAAAATCTCATGGTCTTTCTCTTTTCCCCTCATGTCGTTTCAATTTCTAACTTCACCAATTACTTCTCAATCTTTCCTTATTCTCCTCCAGCCAGAGTGGCCTCCTTGTTTTTTCTCAAACATAACAGGCAGTCTCCTACTAAAGGGTCTTTGCAACTTTCTCTTTACTTGGAACATTCTTTCCTCTGTCCATTCTCTCCTTCACATTTTTTCCTAAATGCCACCTTTTTCATATATATATATATCTTTAATTATTTAATGGAGAGGGAATCTTGCTTTGTTGCCCAGGCTGGTCTCAATCTCCTGGGCTCAAACAATCCTCCCACCTTGACCTCCCAAAGTGCTGTGATCACAGGTATGAGCCACTGTGCCCAGCCCATTACCTTTCTTTTTCTCTTTTCTTTGCACCCAGGATAGTGCCTGGCACATAGCAAGTTTTCCATTACATGTTTGAAAGTCTACACACAGAGAGAAAACACACTGAGTGAAAGGACAGATGGAGAGTGGGAAGGCATTTTCATCTTGTTCTTAAACCCCGACACAATGATGAGAAAGTAGAAGGTATGCTTTTGGAGAAATGCACACTTTAGGTATAATTAACTTTACCGACTTTGTCTTTTCAGAAACAGACTTCCAGGTATCTGAGGATCTCATAGTGGCAATCAAGCTTGCCTAGAGTAAAGGGAATTTACAAGGCCTAAGACATCATGCACTGGGCAAGGATTGTAAAAGTCATAAAACTTGTAATTACAAAAGTTATAACCGCTCAGAGGGGGAGCAGGTGGGGATTCGGTCTTCCAGTAAATTGGGCCCTTTATACAAGGAAGCCAAGTATCCCCCGAAGCAACCCACTGGGAATGCCTAGGAGATAAGGGGAGGTGCACCCTCCACTAGCTCTAAGGAATGTCGTTTGGGAAGATGCAGGAGCATTAGAATCCTTGTCACGCCCTTCTCTAGGGGCTATGATAATGTGGGCGAACATTAATGGCTCTGCTTCACAGGTTCTCCAAGACATCCACAGGTGGTTGATAAGGAAGTCACAGCAGTCATGGCAGTCACGTGCAACATCTCCAAGAAAAGGATTTAAACCAGGACTCTGGGGGACTACGAGGCCACACTCACCTAGAGTGTAGGCCCACTCCCTGTCTGTGGGGGGTGAACTTTTCTTAAATAAATCTTTTCTACTCTCACCTCTGTGTCGCAATTCTTTGCAATTTACTCGGATCGCTGGGTTCCCAGCACACACCTCCGGGTTGCCAGCCCCGGCAGTGCTACGCGCTTCCCTGCGTCTCTCAACCCTCACCCGGTCCGCCCGTATCCTAACGCTGAGTATAATCATCCTTCTCAACACATTCAAAAGATGTTAGCCTATAAATGTTAGCACAGAGACTAAGCACAGGTTCTTCAGGGCCAAATGATAACCCTAAGAGAAAGAGCTTGCTCAAAATTGCACAATATATGTGGGCTAAAGCAGTGAGTCTGCCTTGAAATCCATGGCTACAGGGCTCTTTCCACTTCAATCAAAGCACTTTACACACACACATGCACATGCATATACACACACATATGTATACACATATATTCACATGTGAGTATGTGTATATAGAACTAGTTTGTAAATGTCTTAAGAGTCAGCTACCCTGGGTGACCCTGGAACAACAGACAGGAGCCACTCAGGTCCTTGGTTTCTTTATAAACTCAATACAGAGGCTAGAATCAATAATACCTAAAAATATCTAATTTTCTTTCCAAGACTAAAGAATGAGATATCTATTTTATATTCCAGCAGTGCTTTCAGAGTTCAATACAGAGATAGACATTTGCACCCTTAAGCAAATATCACTCTCTGGATCAGTTTAAACATGTCATGAGGCCTACATTTGGCTGAGCAAATCAGTTACTAATGACCCTGCTCTTTCTACAGTGTTTTCCCCTGACACCTGGAAAATTATTCTTCCTAATATTTCAAGATTCTCCACACTCGTGTTTTAAGATGTTTTTGCAAATTGACCCGCACTAGTTTTGAGATTAGATTTTCATTTCAGAATTCACATTGCAGTTTAAGGAAAACTAAATCCTCTTACAAACCAAGTGTCAACTACCTAAATACCATCATGACTGAATGTAACCAACTTAGAAAGATAAGTATGCTCCTAGAACTTAGTAAAATGGTAAACAGCATCTCTTAGATGATATGCTCTGATAGACAGGTACTTAACATTACTTGGAAAATCTCCATCTTCAGTTTTATCTTTTCTGCTAACAGATTCCCCCACAATAAAATAGAATACAGAATTCAGGGCCAACGGAAACATTTTAGTAACTACTTCTCTTGTTGTTTGTAATACTTTATTTTTTTCTATGTTGGCATCTCAGTATATGTTTTCATTTAATGTACTTGGATATCAGAAAATCCAAACCGAAGTATATTTTTCACTGGGTGCTTCCTAGAGACCCCCAGGTTTCCTCTAGAGTTAGCCACCTGAGCAGATTCCTTTGGAGTCCATTCAGTTATACTGACTCTTCTGCACATAAATCCCCCTCGTACACTGACTGGAAGCACCATTTGCCATGAACACTGCAATACTGGAATCAGTGACCCAGAAATGCACAGTCATTGCAGGGAAGCTGTTATAAGCAATCCTCACTTGCACCCTACAGTTGTTATGGTAGTATATGACCAATACTCAGTGCCTAAGAAGAAATTGTGATGCAAACATCCATTTATCCCAATTCTGATCTCAATCAGGGTAATTATAAATCAGTACCCCTGATATGGATAGAATACATGGCATTCAAAACGATGCTTATTTGGAGGAACCATTATATTTATATTCACTTATATTTATTCACTTTATAACCAACCAACCCTCATAAAGAAAACATCCTTCCTTTCCTTCTAGGAATGCAACATATCAAACTCTCTCTTTCGCAGTTGAACAAGGGGAAACATTTTACTCTAATTTCACCTTGGTGCTTCCACCTTTAAAAGCTCACATATTTTTTTCTTTTATGTGCACTCATGCACTACTGACATCCACCTCCTGGAGTATCCCTTTGTTGTATCAGGGTTGTGGCATCTAACCTTTTCAACAATCTATACAGAGCTGCAGCAAATTTGGAGAGACAAACTGGTAACACTGGTAAACAGGAATTGAGAACTTCATTCTCTGTTAGCTAGTGAAATCCATTTAAGGCTGTATTTCCTTTTTACTGTCTTCATTTATTTTACATATCAGACCCAAACTGAAGTGTTTTTCGCATTTCTATGGCAGCTGGAAGGAAGTTCACACACAACTTCCTGTGTTATTCACTGCCTTGTCCTGTATTTCTAGTGATTGATTTCAGGAGAGTCAATTCTGAGAATTATTCTAGATGGGGTCCTGAAAAGAGGCATCACCCACAGCCCCTCTCCATGTGTTTGCATTTTTTGTTTTATTACCAAGGTAATCCTCAAAGAAAAACTCCTTCAATAATGAGCTGGCTTTTTCATGAACCCAGTGGCACACAGCACCAGTGTAAAGGCAATAAAACCCTTGACTTTTTTTATTATGATTTAATCTTATACATATGTGAATACTGGCCCAAATTAATTCTAGTCTCTTAAAGATATTTGGCCATTTTTTGCCTCCTCATACTATCGTCTTTAGCACAGAGCACTGAGTAAAGGTTCAACAAATGTGGAAAGAATAAAGGAATGAATGAGTTAATGAGTAAGCAAATTGTCTCTGTTGACTTCTGGGATGTTCTGTTTCTCATTTTCTTTAGGGAATATTTGACTCTTTTACTCACTGGTTTTGTGCGTGTGTGTGTGTGTGAGAAAGAGAGAGAGAGAGAGAGAGAGAGAGAGACAGATACAATTATTTTATATTTTTACTTCCTTCTATAATCTAATTCTCATCTGCAAGACTCCCTTATCTCAAGTGATAGTTTGACAGCCTCCTCATCCCCCTTCTCCATTCCAGCCAGTTTCTTCTAGAGTCTGCCCAATTCCTTCACAGGTTTCAAAAACAGAGCAAGCCAAGCCCCAGATAACTTGAGATTCAAGCAAAGTGTGACGAGAACACAGTAGATGAGGGATAAG
This sequence comes from Carlito syrichta, assembly GCF_000164805.1. Classification (NCBI taxonomy): domain Eukaryota; kingdom Metazoa; phylum Chordata; class Mammalia; order Primates; family Tarsiidae; genus Carlito; species Carlito syrichta. Next base: position 306,305 of record NW_007260389.1, on the reverse strand, counting down.
AGCATTGCAGAGAGGGAAAGATGGCTATAAAAATAGTTCCTATAAAACTTTTATTATATGCAGTCATCACTATGCCAATAATTTTCCATTGTAGAGCCTTTTTTATCAATATTTTTATGATGATATTGTGGGGTACAGTTAAGGGTTAGGTATACAAATATGCTTCGTTCAGTCACCCTTGTTGATAAGAGGTGTCTCTCCGACCCCACATCTTTAAAATAAAAAAATTTTTTAAATAAAAATTAAAAAGTACTCTTCCTCCCGTTATGATACTTAAAAAAAAAAAAAGGTGGGCAAAGGACACGAACACACAATGATGCATTTAAAAAACACCT
>NW_007260389.1:304048-305391 GCF_000164805.1 Carlito syrichta | reverse complement strand
AGTGTGGTTTTGATTTGCATTTCCCTGATGATTAGTGAGGTTGAACATTTCTTCATGTGTCTGTTGGCTGATTGGATGTCTTCCTTTGAGAAGTGTCTATTCATATCTTTTGCCTATTTTATAAAGGGATTGTGTGTTTTTTTCTAATCAGCACGTTTGAGTTCCTTGTAGATCCAAGATGTTAAGCCTTTGTCAGACCTGGAGTTGGCAAATATTTTTTCCCAGTCTGTAGGCTATCTCCCTGCTCTCCTGATGGTTTCTTTGGCTTTGCAGAAGCTTGTCAGTTTAATGAGGTCCCACTTGTCTATCTTAACTCTTATGGCCTGTGGGTTTCGGGTTTTGTTCAGGAATTGGATGCCAGTTCCAATTTCCATGAGGGTATGTCATTCATTTTCTAAGGTCCTCATGGTTTGAGGTTTTACATTTAGGTCTCTGATCCATTTAGAGTGAATTTTTGTATATGGGGATAGATAGGGGTCCTGCTTCAATCTTCTGCATGTGGTCAGCCAGTTTTCCCAGCACCATTTACTAAATAGGTTCTCCTCCCCAGTGGTAGGTGGTGGAGGCTTTGTCGAAGATGAGTTGGTTGAGAAATTGAGGTTTTGCTTCTGGAATCTCAATTCTATTCCATTGGTCTATATGCCTGTTCCTGTACCAATACCACGCTGTTTTGATGATTGTAGCTTTATAGTAAAGTTTGAAGTCTGGTATTGTGATACCACCTGCTTTGTTTTTTTTTGCTGAGGATTGTTCTGGCTATTCTTGGTCGTTTGTGTTTCCATATGAATTCCTGTGTTGTTTTTTCTAAGCCTGAGAAGAATGTTGCTGGTAATTTGATGGGTATTGCATTAAATCTGTAGATTGCCTTAGGTGAGATGGATATCTTCACAATGTTGAATCTTCCAATCCATGAGCATGGGATATTTTTCGACTTGTTTGTGTCATCTTTGATTTGTTTGAGCAGTGTTTTGTAGTTTTCATTGCAAAGGTCTTTCACATCTCTGGTTAGGAAGATGCCAAGGTATTTCATTTTTCTTGTGGCTATTGTAAATAGAATTGTGGTTTTTATTTGGGTTTCTGTTTGTTTATTATTGGCATAAAGAAATGCAATAGTCTTTTGCACATTTATTTTATATCCTGAGACTTTGCCAAAGGCCTTTATCAGTGTAAGGAGGTTTTTGGCAGATTCTCTTGGGTTTTCAAGGTACACAATCATGTCATCTGCAAAAAGAGATAGCTTGACTTCCTCTTTTCCTATTTGGATACCCCTGATTGCCTTCTCTTCTCTGATTGCTCGAGCCAGGACTTCCAATACTATATTGAACAGGAGGGATGAGAGTGGT
>NW_007260389.1:300703-302460 GCF_000164805.1 Carlito syrichta | reverse complement strand
GGGGGACCTTGTTGGTGTTTATTGTTTATTTTTATTCCACTGTGGTCCAAGAAGGTGCATGGTAAAATTCAGTCCTTTTAAATTTGGTTATGCTTGATTTATGGCCGAGTATGTGGTCAATCTTAGAGTACGTTCCATGCAGTGATGAGTAGAATGTGTATTCTGTGGTCTTTGGATGGAGGGCTCTGTAGGTATCAATTAAGTCCATTTGATCAAGAGTCACATTGAGGTTTCAGATCTCGTTGCTGATTTTTTGTCCTGATGATCTGTCTAGGGTTGTGAGTGGGTTATTAAAGTCCCCAGCTATGATGGTATTGGAGTCAATGTCTTTTTTTAGTTTACCTAGGAGCTGCTTTATGAAAGTCGGTGCTCCTATGTTTGGTGCATATATGTTTAGGATGGATATTTATTGTTGATGGATTGAACCTTTTATCATTATGTAGTGGCCTTCTGTATCTTTTTTAATTTTTGATTGCTTAAAGGGTATTTTGTCTGAGATTAAGATCATGACTCCTCCTTTCTTTTGTGTTCCATTCACCTGAAAATTTGTTTCCCACCCACTTATTTTGAGTCTGTGAGTGTCCTTTCTAGTAAAGTGAGTCTCTTGAAAGCAATATATTGTTGCCTGGTGATATTTTATCCATTTTGCCATTCTATGTCTTTTCAGTGGTATTTAGTCCATTCACATTCAAACTAATTATTGAAATGTGAGAGTTGATCCCTATCATAATGTTCTTACAGAGTTGTTGTTCTTCCTGTTTGTGTGTTGTCTTTCTTTTGGTTTTAGAGTTGGATCATATGTGTTTTTAACCTTTTGCCTGTACTCTTGTGAAGAACGTTGTTGTTCTTTTTTCCTTTTCTTCTGTGTTCAATACTTTCTTAAGTGTTTCTTATAGAGGTGGTCTGGTGGCAGCATAGGTTCTTAGGGATTGGATATCTGGGAAAGATTTCAATTCTCCCTCACTGATGAACCTTAGGTTGGCTGGGTAGGTTATTCTCGGTTGAAATTGTTTATCTTTTAGAACTCTGAAGATAGGGCTCCAAGCTCTCCTAGCCTGGAGGGTTTCTGTAGATAAATCTGCTGCTATTCTAATTAGTCTTCCATGGTAGGTAGTCTGATCTTTTTCTCTTGCAGCCTTTAGGATTTTTTCTTTTATACCTACTTTGTTTAGGTGAATTATTATGTGTCTGGGAGTTGATCTTCTCATTTGTTGTCTTGCAGGCGTTCTCTGAATCTCTTGTGTTTGAGTTTTTTCACCATTGATGAGATGAGGGAAGTTTTCTTGAATGATTTCATGAAATGTTTGCTTCAGTGTGGCCTCTGTTTCTCTCTCTGCCTCAGTAAGGCCAATTACTCTTAGGTTCAGTCTCTTGAAGTGATCATTGCTCTCTTGAAGGTTTTGTTCTGTCTTTTTGAGCTTCTTTTCTATGCTTTTGACAGTTTGGGTTAGTTCTGTGTTTTGGTCTTCGAGCTCTGAGATTCTTTCTTCTGCTTGGCTAATTCTGCTTTCCATGCTTATTAGTTTGTTATTTATTTCCATCACAGTATTCTTTACTGCTGCTATTTCTGTCATAAGCTCCTTCCTATCTTCCTCTTGTCTCTTCTCATTTTTTAAATTCTTTCTATTAATGTCTTGATATCTGGGTTTGTTGCATGTGACCAGTCATTCTGTGGGCTCTTCATTGTTTGTGTTCCAAAGTCTGTTTTCTCAGTGTCTGATCTCCCAGGGATCTGTGTGAGACCTATATTCTTCTTT
>NW_007260389.1:271221-299665 GCF_000164805.1 Carlito syrichta | reverse complement strand
CCATGGAGGCCGCGGTGGCGCTGGCAGCTGCTGTGTCTGCAGTGGCAGTGGCTGTCTAGACCACTGCAATCCCCAGTGGTGGCGACGGCCGAGCTCTGTATGAAGAGCAGGCTGCCAACATTGGGATCCGCAGACCCGGGGGAGAAAGCCAGAGACCCTCTGCGTTCTCCTTTCCAGAGGGTTTCATAGACCAGGCTCCCCATTGCCATCTTGCCGGAAGTCCATACCACATTTTTAATAACCAAATTATTTTTGTAGACATCGATTAATTAAAATTCACAGTGTTTTAGTCATATGACTTGATTTAATTTGTGCTGACTATCCTGAAAATTGTCATAGGAACAAAATAATGGAGTTTCAATACCCATATTTCTGAAGTAATTTGAGCCAAGAATTTTATCCCTATTAATAAAAGACACTGCATTACAAGACTAGAGTGAGGAGGGGACACACACTTCTATTCCACATCTGTCGAAACAGGCCTCAGAGTTCTTTAATGCAATAAGAAAAGACAAAATGTTCTGTCATCCAGGTATGAAAACTTAAAACATTTTTATTCCCAAACAAATCTGGAAGGCTTTTTGCCTCAAAATGTAAAGAAAGGGATATAAAATAAATTGTTCATTTTAGTGCACAGATAACAGTTCCATAAGAACAATTATACATAAACTTCCAAATGCCTTGTATCCCCCACTATGCAGTAACCCCATTTAACGTTGCTGTCTTTGATTTTTTAATTTTTTTAAGAAATAGTAACATGAACTCAAAAAATAAATACTCAAATTAGGATGAATTGAATGTGTTTGAAATGTTGAGAATCGATTTACATTTTAATAAGATATTTCCTCCAAGCAGGTCTTAGATAAATCTCCATAGAGATGAAGCTAGGACACAGAATTAAGAAAAAAGAGGCACCCTTGACAATTTGGAGGGGAAAAAAAAGTTAAGCAGAGTGGTGTTTAATAGAAACAGATGTGGATGTAATCCCTTTAGGAAGAAAAAAGCTGTACAAATATAACATAAGAGGAGGGGAAATGGCTTTAGACAAGTATAATGGAAAAACCTGGGGAGCTTTGAGAACTCAAGCTAAGAATGAGTTCATGACTCAAACTCTCTTCTGATTCAAAGCCCAACAACTGGTGTGTTATGCGGATAACATGAAGAAAGACATGGTGTTAAGCACAATATGTTTTTTAAGAAAGATTGACAGGAGTTTCTGAAAGTGGCAATGGAGAGTTGATAAAAGAGGATTTATCAGTCATAAAATATATAAAGAATATATATAGTCATGGATCTATTTGCTCATCTGCACATCTCTAATCTATGACCATTGACAATTGTTTTCTATTCTAGCATGAAGGATCGAAGTCAACATTAAGGAAAACATACTGACTAAAGTTTGAGCATTAAAATATGTTAATGGAGCCGGGTTCGGTGGCTCAGCCTATGATCCCACGCTTTGGGAGGCTGAGATGAGTGGATTGCCTGAGCCTGCGGGTTTGAGTCCCTCCTGGGCAACTTGGCGTGACCTCATCTCTACAATAAATCAAAAATTAGCTGGGTCTAGTAGCGCATGCCTGTAGTTTCAGCTACTTGGAAGGCTGAGGCGGAAGGATCGCCGGAGCCCAGCAGGTCGAGGCTGCGGTGGCCGGGAGCGGCCACTGCACTCCAGTCTGGGCGACAGAGTGAGACTCCAACTCAAAAAAAAAAAGTTAATGGAAGTCACGCAATTCTATTAGTTCCTTTTTTTAAATGACCACCTATATTTCTACAATGCTCTGCTTAGCTTACAGGTATATGAAATAGGCTTTCACTCAAAATTCCACCATAGTCATCAGTCGATAAGTGGTTAATGATGATGTGACAAGGAGAAATGTGGGAAAAGCTGGGTAGAAAAAAAAATGCCTCCCAGTATATATGAGTCAGAATGACACTCTATCACTCTTTAAGGATATTCTCTTTACCTCTGAGAAGATATTTCCCTTCCTTGTGTTTTACATTTTCCTTTATTTTAAGGAAATAAAACTGTGACTCAAGTCCTTCACCTTCCTTTTTGAAGGCAGAAGTTGTCAAGAGAAACCTTTACCTGAGGATGTTTTGGGGGCTCTAGTATGCAAATCATCTTTCCTAAAATAAAGAGTAAGGAGTAACAATTCTGACTCTTCAAAATCTTGACACCTTAGCCCTATGTCCTAGACTAGAACTCAGACAGAACTCTAAGCATCTCTTGCAAAGCTGATCCACACTATTTTTTTATTTAAGAAAAAAAAAAGTTCTACAGAGTGAATCAACTAATCCCAGTGAATCAACTAATTCAAAGCTGTGCTAGCTTTAGATAACTCTCTATAGTCTATAATACTCAGACATCCATCACAGAAACAAAGAACTGAGTATCATATGTTCTCATTCATAAGCAGACCCCAACAATTATTATAATACTAAAAGAAATGGATTGGTAGTAGTGGGAAACTGCCAAGGGAGTGGGGGACACACTTCATCAATAATGGTACCTGATCTCAAACCAGGTGAAGTGGGGACCAAAGTCAGGCCCAAATTTCACCTGTACAATGACCATCCGTATATCTAAGCCTGAATTGGACCTCACATCTTTAAAGTAAAAAGTTTAAATTTAAAATAAATAACACTCTATAAAGGTTCAAAGATTTCTCCACCCATGCATTTACTCTACATAGCTGTGACTCTAATGTGGTACAAAAGCAAATTCCTTCAGCTAATGCAGTTGCCAGGAGAGAGCAGCAAACTGCAGAGTGTGGGACCAAACCTCCATCTGAATCTACCAGCAAGCTACTCTTTCTGCCTCTCAGCACTGGCCCAGCAAGAAAAGAGTCTTTAAAGGAGAAAGACAACTGAAGGGCCAAGCGAACTGAAATACTCCCTTAGCTAACAAGTATTTTGCAAAGCATATGGAAGAGAAGCAAAGACATTAGCACATATTTTTTTTAATTATAAAGATGTGGGGTACAATTCAGGGTTAGGTATACAAACGCTGATTATGTAAATACCCTTGTTGATGAGGTGTGTCCCTCCCTCCCCTAGCAGTTTCCCTCAACTGCCAATCCCACCCCCCTTCCCCTGACAGTTTCCCACTAGGGATTCCCAGTTTGCCAATCCCTTTCTTATAGTATTATAATAATTGTTCAAGGTCCACTTATGAGTGAAGATATATGGTATTCTGTTCTCTGTTTCTGTGATAGATCACTGAGTATGATCTATTCTAAATATTTATTTTTTTAATTCATCAAGTTGACTTTAAGTAACCACAGAGAAAGAATGAATTACCTTTATAGGATAAATATGACTATTATTATCCTTGTAAGAAGGTTCAGAAACTCCAAAGAAATTATTTTAACATTTTCACAAATCTTGAGTTAAAAACTTCATCCACACTTTTAAAAATATGTCATCTATTATAAAGTAAGATATGGGTATCCAGGGTGAAGCAAACTAGGCAAAGAGTATTTTTTATAGAACTGTATGAACAGAGATTATCTCTCTCACTTAAATTTTTTTCTTAAATACTCTAAGTCGTTTTGAACAAGTCTTCATATTTCCATGGTAGTTTATTTTATTAATGGTGTCATACGTCTGCTGTGCCTATTACTTTGCTAGTTAGCATAAGTAGTTATAGAAAAAGTAAACGGCATTTAAGGTAAGAGTCTACCAGCAAGAGCCTAGCTGGACACACACACATACACATACACACACACACGTTGTGTGTATCCCTGTAATAGCCTAGGTGTAATGTCACTGGGAAGTGGGAGTGGGAAAGGAAAGGGTTCTTTCCATGAGGTACATGGTGAAACAAAAGGCAGGTTGTGTAGTAAGCCTAAAAGAGAAAGATCAAAAAAGACTCCTGTGACATCTGTGACTGGAAGCAGGAGGTGCAGCCCTGAAAGAGGAGGTAATAAGATGGTTTTAGACATCTTCAGTCAGGGGCTGGGCAATGAGCTACCACCCAGAGCCCTGAAGCTGTCATTCTCTGATCAACAGAAATCTTTGAGCTGGTGAGCCAAGAGATTCCTGCAAAGAGGAGTGCTTGCAACCCATGAGAGTGACAGCCCAAAAGTTTATTATCTCACAAAATGAGACACCACAACATCACTGCTACCACTTTTCACTCATGTTTACACAGTCTGGGGAACTTTAAAAATTTGACACTTGACCACATATACGCTGTATATGCACCTTAGGTTGGCTAATTCAAGAAACTCTCATTTTCCAGGTGTGTCTTTTTTCTACTCCTTCCTCTCCAATAAAAATCTCATTATGAATCTCGCCCCTAGAACAAGGGCTGTGTCTACCAGACTTGCCTGATTCATATTCTCCAAATAACAGGGAAGTGGCCAGAATGAAAGAATTTGTTAAAGGCATATTGTATTGTAAAAATTACCAATGGAAATATAACCAAATATTTTAATTTAGTAGTTACAAGTTATGGGCTTATTATCAAGATTATTTTTCTTTTCCTAGAGAAATACCTAAGTCGGGTTTCCTAATTCATATTAATATTTTCTCAAAAATTAGTTACTGTTGTCTACAGCCATCCCACCCTGAATGTACTTGATCTCAGAGGCTCAGCAGGTTTGAGCCTGGTTAGTACTTGGACAGGGGACTGCCTTGGAATATCATGTGCTGTAGGCTTAAAAAAAAAAGTTGCTCTTAGCAAGCAGTGCTGTTCAAGTGAGAAAGGACCTTTGATATCATTGCAGGGTCTTTGTGGCCTAGCATCTTTGTGTCCGTGTCATCTCCCTTCCCCCAGTCAGTGGAGAGCCAGTGAGCACCAGGTTGCTAAGCAACTCTGAAGAGTACTTGGACAACATGGACGTATCCTTTCTGACCTGTGTCAGGGGGGATGCTCACAACCAACTACAGGACACAGTCTACAGACTAAGCTCAGAAGGAGCTGGGTAGACACCATTTACACAGGCAAGATTTTTTAAAAGAACAAAAGGAATAAAGAAACTAGCCAAGTACATATAAGTACCCCCTACCACATACCCTGTACAGAGAGCAAAGCAACAACTGAATTCTTCTCAGAAAACATCACCTTAGGGAGAAGTATCATTTTGTAAGAATGCAGATATCCCATTTATTTCTGAAACTTCCCAGGCTTTGCTATTTTTCAGCAAATACTCCTAGTAGGCCTTAAATATAGAGGCAGACTAAACTGGCGAAATGTCCCTTCCCCAGGCAGGTCCTCCCTCAGGTCACCTCTGCCCCACTCTTCATGTTGTTTGAATGTAGTGAGTGCACATTTACTCTTTTTTGTTTTCATGACTACCTATTTTTTGCTTTATTCAATTATGCAAGTTTATGTTATAACACTCCACTGATAAAAGTAAAATTAATTGTTTCCGTTTCTGCTTTCATCCCTAGTAGTGAGCCATCACCATCATTTGGGACATCGATTTTGCTTCTTTTTTGTCACCTTTCTTTCCTCCATGTAGAGCAAATTTCCCATGTGCTATCATTTATATTACATTTGAAGAACATCCTTTCACCTTTCTTGTAGTACAGTTTTGCTGCACAGCTTTTATTTGTCTGAAAAAGTCTATTTTGTTTGTCTGTAAGCCTTTATTTTGCCTTCACTTTGGAATAGTATGTTAGGTAGATGTAAAATTCTAAGCTTACAGGGCTGTTTTCCTTTTCTTTCAGTACTTAGAAGATGCAATTCCATTGTCCTCAGGCTTGCATAGTTATTGAGGAGACATCTGAAATTATTCTTATCTTTATTGCCCAGTAGGTAATGTGTCTTTTATCCCTGATTGCTTTTTAAGACATTCTTCCTTATCACTGGTTTTCAGAAATTTTGGATTTTTTTAGGTTTTTTTTATTAATTAACTTTGTTGTGTTTCTTTACTATCTTATTTCTATGTCTTTAAAAATGGTTCTGATCCTACAGTACATATTTTATATCTCACTTTTTTAACTTATATAAAATAATTGTACATATTTACAAGGTACAAGGTACATATGATAGTTCGATACATGTGTACAATGTGTTATGATTACAGTGAGTAATTAGTATATCTATCACCTCATTTTTTTTATTTATCATTTATCATTTCTTTGTATTAGGAACACTTCAAACTTTTTCTTTTAGCTATTTTGAAATATACAATAAATTATTGTTAACTATACTTACCCCACTGTGCTATTGAATACTGGAACTTATTCTTTCTAATCATATGTTTGTACTCATTAACCCAATCTCTCATCTTCCTCCCACCCTCTACCCTTCCCAAGTTCTGGTAACCATCGTTCTACTCTCTACCTCCAAAAGATCAATTTTTTTTGCTCCTACATAAAAGTGAAAACATGTGATACTCATCTTCCTGTGTCTGGCTTATTTCACTTTATGACATTCAGCTGCATCTATGTTGTTGAAAATTATAGGAATACATTCTTTTTATGGCTGAATAGATTTCCATTGTGTTTTTATACCATGTTTTCTTTATCCATTCATTTGTTGATGGATACTTAGGTTGATTCCATATCTTGTTTGATTATTATGTGACTCTGTACGTTTTCTCTTTTGTATTTATCCTGCTTGAAATTTCTAGATGTCTGGTTTTATAATGTTCATTAGTTTTAGAAATTTTATAGCTGTTACTTGTTCAGAAATTCTTTCTGGTCTCTGTTTTCTGGGACACCAATTAAATGTGTGTAGATCATTTGATATTGTTCCACAAATCACTGGGTCTCTGTTCTTTTTTTCTTTTAAATGTGTTTACTTCTCTGTGCTTCATTTTATGTAATTTCTTTGAGTGCGTAGTAAGTTCACTGATCTTTCTTTTTTCAATGGCTGCTCTTAGTCTAATTCAATAAAATTTTCATTTCATGTATTGTACTTTTATGTTCATTGGTTTATGGGTTATTTTTACATCTTCCATTCCTTTCCTAATTATATTTAAATATTTTAAACATAATGATTTAAAATAACCTTTCTAAAGCCCTTGTGCTAATTCTACTACCTCTGTTATTCTAAGTAGATTTCTATTGCCAGATTTTCTCTTGGTCAATGGTAATTTTATATTTACATAAAATTATAACTATAAATATATTTAAAATACACAAATAATATATATTTTATATAACTATATATTTTATTATAAATAATTATATGTATACTTTTTGTATGTCTTTTATTTTGTGTTTCTTTTAAGAGCGTTGAAATTTATTTTGGCAGGCAGTCAAGTAACTTTTATTTGAAGTGGGGTCTTGTGATGTTACCCTGGGCTCAAGCAATCGTCCTGCCTCGGCCTCCTAAGTAGCTGCACAAGTACATGCACCACTGTGCCCAGTTCATATCAACTTATTTTTAAGCTTTACTACAGCTGGACTAGAATAGCCTTTACTTTAGGACTAAGTTAACCTTTCTGCTGAGGCTGAACTTTCAGTTGTTCTATTGAGTAAGTTAGGTTTCAATGAGATACCCTTACTCTGATTGAATGAACTGTCTCTCAGCCTGTGTGAGTACTGGAAGTTGTTGAGCTTACTGTTCCCCACTTGTTCTTTGTGTTACCTCATGGAGCTTCATCCTAGATATGTGAAGTTTAGTATTCAGCAACAGATGCAATTTCTAGAACAATTTCGTGCATAATTCTCTCTTCTGCAATACAATACCCTGCAAATTCCACCTACTTCATCCTTCCCAAATTCTAATCTTTTTCTTCTTAACTCAGCAAGAATGTTGTACTCTCCTTGGCTTCCTTTTCTGTGTCATGGTTCACAAAGGACCTCTAGGTGATTATAGCCAGGACAATAATATGGTTCACATCATTTTTTTTTCCATTTCCCTAGGTCACAGTCCTTCATTTCCCATTGTTCAACTTCTAAAAACAGCAGTTTCATGTTTTTCTAGTTTTCTAATCTTTACAAATTCAGTACCAGTTACTTCAAGTGAAAAACCTACAGTTTCAGTGGGTAAGGAGGTCAGGGCCACTTGAATGGAAGTTTTTGAACCTGGGTCTCTCATGGTTTTTGCAGTGACGTTTGCCTGGACTGCGGTAATGTAAACATTTAAATAGAGTCAGAGAATCAATTTCAAGGTGACTCATTAATGTGGATGACAAGTTGGTACTGGTTGTTTGTAAGTCTTAGTTCCTCATTTCATAGATATCTCTATCAGACTGCTTGAATGTCTTCAAGTTTCTCTGTAACTGTAATAAGAACTACCTGTGCCCTCTGTGACTAACAAAACACATAAAACACAGGGAGAAAACACCTTCGATTCTTAGCAAATGACCAACTCCGACATTTTCTTTAATCCAAATCACTCAGGTTTATATTCAGCAAAGAGAAGAAACTATGTCCTTCAAAGTCTTCAATTAATGGCTTATTATGAAAAAAACCAACCAAAGTTCAACTTAATAAAAATAAGTGCAGCCCCCAAGGAAATTTGAGCAGCATCTCAACACTCGCTGTCCTCCCTTCCTTTCACAAGAGGTTGACACATTATTTCAGAGATTCTAATAGAGAATTTCCCCTTAAGAGTCTCAAGAATGCCTGAGGGGGTGTTGCAGGCACACAACATCAGTAGCTTCAGATAACTAGAACTCTGATACAAAACTCCATTTGCACATCCCAGTGGACGGGACTGCCATTACTGCTCATTTCCCCAAGGCCAAAATCAGCAACCTCTTCAATCTCTTTCTGAAAGTTTTGCCAGTTCATCCTATCGCCTCAACAATAATTTTTTCAGAAAAGAAAGAAAGGCTTTTGTAATGAAGGACTATACCAAGTACTAAAAAAAAGATGGTCAAACAAATGTTGGCATATATGGTCAATATAAGGGGCTGCAGACATGGTCAATATAACAAAGGGCAGACTACTTTTGCTTCTGCAGACATGGTCAATATAATAAAGGGCAGATGTGGTCAATATAATAAAGGGTAGGCTGCTTTTTCTTCTGCAGATATGATCAATATATAAAGACTGCTCGTGTCCCTAAGTGGAAGAGACTTGCAAGTCACATAACATTTTTAAATACGTGCATTTCCTTAGACTTTTTATATCTTCATTGCAGAAAATTCACTTCTCTTCCAAGAGTAGAAAACTCATAGCTCTTGGCAATAAATTTAGCATTTAACATGCAGGGTTCTAAGCAAGAAGTCAACAGAAGGGAAAGATTCACACTGAACTTTTCTGTTGTATACAAAAGGGAAAGCACGTATTTCCGTTTAGCTTTTCTTGATAAGGATTAGAGGAACACATAGATGCAAAGTCTAGCAGTCAGTTCTCAAGCATTTTCTGCTGCCTGCCCTGTACCATTCGTGTACATGATGCTAAAGACAGATATGGAGCTGCCTGCATTCAAGAACCATAGACTGGGCCATGTTCCAACAACTAATGTACTTGCAATTATTCAGTATATATCTAATTACCCCCACTATGTGATAGAATCTGTTAGATACTGGGGATTTGGAAAAAATTAAACATCCTAACATTAATATAATCCAAACAAGCCAGGTGTGGTGGCTTACAGTTGTAATCCCAGCACTTTGGGAGGCAGAGACAGGAAGATTACTTGAGCCTAGGAGCTCGAGATCAGCCTGGCAACAGAATTTCTACCAAAAAAATTTTAAAATTAGCCAAATGTGGTGGCACACACCTGTAGTGCCAGCTACTCAGGAGGCTGATGATGGAGGATCACTTGAGCCCAGGAGTTAGAGCTGTGGTGAGCTATGATTGTGCCACTACACTTCAGCCTGGGTGACAGAGTGAGAACTTGACTCAACACACACACACACACACACACACACACACACACACACACACACACATATACACACACACACACACACACACACACACACACACACACACATACACATTCATTCCAGAGTAAGTCAAAAATGGAAAGGAGACATTGGGAGAGGCATTGAAACCATTTCTATGATTTTCTAGAGTTTAAAATCTTTGGGTAGTGTGTGTTTCTTGGTTGATGGTCTGAGATTTCATAATTATGAACTATCCTATCAATTCTTTGTTAATACATTTTTGTTTTTAATGTATTCATTTATTATAGAGTTGTGGGGTACAAGTGAGGACTGACTACATACATAGGCTACTTGCAGGTGATGTTTGGGCTTCTAGCTGGCCCTCATTCCCCCAGTAGCAGACTGGGTACCCATTATGTTGTCACATGCTCTCCTCTCTCTTCCCTCCCTTCTTCCCCTAGCAGTGTCCAGCGATGGCCAATCCCACCCTTGTGCTAATGTGACTAGTGTCCGGGACCCACCTATGAGAAAAAACATGTGGTATTCAGTTCTTTGTTTCTGTGATAGTTCACTTAGTATGGTGGTCTCCAACTGTTATCCAAGTTGCTGAGAAAGCCATGGTTTTGTTCTTCTTTATGGCTGTGTAATTACTCCATCCTGTATATGTACCACATTTTCTTTATCCAGTCCACTTTTGGTGAACAATAGGGTTGGTTCCATGTTTTTGCTTTTGTGAATAGTGTGGTGTTTTGGTGGGTTTTTTTTTAATTGGAGTCTCACTCTGTCACCCAGACTGGAGTGCAGTGGCTGCTCCCGGCCACCAAAGCCTCGACCTGCTGGGCTCCAGCAATCCTTCCGCCTCAGCCTTCCAAGTAGCCGGAATTACAGGCATGCGCTATCACGCCCGGCTGATTTATTGATTTATTGTAGTGATGAGGTCTTGCTGCCCAGGTGGTTCTCGAACCCGCAGGCTCAGGCAGTTTCACTCACCTCAGCCTCCCAAAGGCGCGGGATTACAGGCTGAGCCACCGAGCCCGGCTAGTGCAGTATTTTTAAAAGAAAAAAGAATGTCATGATTTGTCAGCCTTATCTATGTTCTCATTAATGTGCTCTAACACTTATGACAATTTGTAACTATTCAGCTCTCTAAACATTTAATTATCACAACCTTTCGTTACTGTCTTAATTTTCACAGTCTATGACTGTGTTGTCTAATTTGGCAGCCGTAAGTGATAGTTTAAATTTAAATATATATTAATTAAAGGTAAAAAATAACATTCACTTCCTCAGTCTTACTATTCTCATGCCAATTGTTCAATATTCACTGAGTTATAGAATATTTTCATCATCCTAGCAAGTTCCATTGAACAAAACTAGTTTATTAATTTCTATTCTTTTTTTTTTTTTGAGTCAGAGTCTCACTCTGTTGCCCAGGTTGGCATGCAGTGGCATGATCACAGCTCACCACAGCTTCCACCTCCTGGGTTCAGGCAATTCTTCTGCCTTAGCCTCCCAAGTAGCTGGGACTACAAGCATGCACCACCACACTCAGCTACTTTTTTTTTTTTTAATTTTAAAGACAAAGTCTCACTATGTTGGCTAAGCTGGTCTTGAACTTCTAAGTTCAAGTAATCCTCCCACCTTGGACTTCTAAATTGCTAAGATTACAGCAATAAGCCACTGCACTAAGCCTAGTTTATCAATTTCTAGCATAAGAAAATAATCTTCCAACTCACACCATATTATGTTGTCAAACATGTTTTCATAGCATTTTATTTATTTTTATTAATAAGTTAATTTTGATACTCTTGAAACTCAATGTTCTTCATCTTATGGTTATTACAACAGGATTTAACGAACATGTTCCCTATGCTAGATCAATTCTCTACCCAAGAGCATCACCATTTGAGTACACCAAATTAAAAGTAGCACTTCTAATTTTTTGTTTGTTTTAAGTTGGAGTCTCATTCTGTCACCCAGGCTGGAGTGCAGTGGCACACTACTCACGGCCACCGCAGCCTCAATCTGCTGGGTTCAGGTGATCCTTCCACCTCAGTCTTCCAAGTAGCTGGAGTTATAGGCACATGCCACCATGCTTGGTTAATTTTTGATTTATTAGAGATGAGGTCTCGCCAGGTTGCCCAGACTGGTCTCAAACACGTGGGCTCAGACAATCCTCTCACCTCGGCCTCCTAAAGTACTGGAATTATAGGTGTGAACCACCATGCCCGGCCTAATTTTTTAATATTAGATTTGAACATGCTATTTAAAACTGAATACAATAAAATTAAGTCAACTACTTATTTTCTTCATGAAACACTCCATGGAGGACACATTAAAAACACATATTCCTTCTTTCTTGGATACCGGCAAACCACTTGCTAATCGAAATTTTGGAAATTTTGTACTTTTACAGTATAAGATACTTCTAGATTTTGTTTCCTTGAGTGGGAGGAATTGAAAAAAGAGGGTCTGTATATACTTCTTCAATTAAAATAACTTTCATATTCCTTTTTAAACTCAACTGACAAACATGAAGTACAGCAATAATTTACCTTTTATTGGGCAGCAGATTATTAGGCTTAATGATGATTCAACTTAATGCTCTCTTTTGGTTATTTTATTATAACTGTTCATATTGGATAAGAGAAAATTCAACATAATTTCAAATTTCCCACTGGACAAGGAGAATAAAATAGTACCGTATGGCCATGACTTTTTTGTGAATAGCCTTTTTTCTGGCTTCACCTACAAGAACATCTTTTTGACGAGGATCTAAGATGACCTCACTTAATTTCCTTAGTAGAAAAAGGCAAATTTCTATCCTGTTGCTTGATTATAAGTCATCTAGATGTTCTTCTTACATCTATAGCTTAAATTAACTCACATTTATAACTTAATTAAGTTTGGAGGTATATCTGTACTTTTGGAGGGATATTGAAAACTCTTCCCTCAATACTCAAGAATATCTGTACTCCCAAAATCCTGTAAATTTGATAATCCAGGATTACTTATGGGACATCACCAGAGCAGGGTAACTTGTAATTTGTACACCATTTTCAAGTTAGCAAGACAGCAAGTTCTCAAGTCTTAAAAATCTTTTGCATTTTTCTGCATCCTCTCTAGCATCTGTTGTTTTTTGAGTTACTAATAATAGCCATCCTGACTGGAGTTAGGTGGTATCTCCGTGTGGCTTTGATTTGCATTTATTTGATGATTAGTGAGACTATGTTTTCATGTATCTGTTGGCTGCTCATATGTCTTCTTTTGAGAAGTGTCTATTCGTATCTTTTGCCCACTTTTTAATAGGGCTGGTTTTTTCCTTTTGGCACGTTTAAATTCCTTGTAGATCCTGGATATTAGACCTTTGTCAGATATACAGTTGGCAAATATTTTTTCCCATTCTCCCTACTCTCTTAATGGTTTCTTTTACTTTGCAGAAGGTTTTCAGTTTGATGAGGTCCCACTTATCTATCTTATCTCTTATGGCATGGCTTTTGAGGTTTTGATCAGGAATGGGTTGCCTATTCCAATGTCTATAAAGGTGACTACTGCATTTTCTAAGATTTTTAAAGTTTGAGGTTTTACTTAGTGGGAGTGTAAATTAGTACAACTTCTATGGAAAACAGTGTGGCGATTTCTAAAAGACCTAAAAATTGACCTTCCATGTTGCCCAGCAATCCTCCTTCTGAGAATGTACCTAGAGGAATTCAAATCATTTCACAAAAAAGATTCCTGTTTGTTTGTTTGAGCTGGAGTCTCACTCTGTCTCCCTGGAGTACAGTGGCACACTGCTCACAGTCACCTCAGGTTCAGGGGATCCTTCTGCCTCAGCCTACCAAGCAGCTGGAACTACAGGCATCCGCCACCATGCTGCAATAAACACAAGTTTATTGCAGCACTATTCACAATAGCAAAAACTGTGCTGCCCACCGAAGGTAGACTGGATTTTTTTTTTATTGTGATACATATACACAATGGAATATTGTGTAGTCATAAAGGACAAAATTACGGACTTTGCAGCAACTTGGATGAATTTAGAGTCTATCATATTCAGTAATCTATCACAAAGAACTGAGTACCACATGTTCCCCATCATAAGTGAACCCTGAACATTTATCATAAAACTACAAGAAAGAGACTGTCAGTAGTGGGACACTGCCAGGGGAGGAAGAGGGGCACATAACATCAATAAGGGTACCAAATCCTAAACCAGATGAAGTAAGGACCAATGAGAGGCTCAAACCTCATCTGAATGTTAACGGCATATATACCTAATCCTGAATTGCACCCCACATCTTTAAAATAAAATAATTTTTAAAAATATTTTGCCCAAACAGAAAGTCATTTTATACCACTGTGTTGAAAACTGAGGCTAATTTTAGATGTCCTTAGAAAATTTCATTGGGGGAAAATAAGGCAGGCCTCTAACATGAAATATGAAAAACCAGAAGAAACAGAACTGGATTTTTAAAATGTGGTACATATACACAATGGAATATTACACAGCCATAAAAGAAGGATAAACATATGGACTTTGCAGCAACTTGGACAGATTTAGAGTCTATCATACTCAATGATCTATCACAGAAACAAAGAACTGAGTACCACATGTTCTCACTCGTAAGCGAACCCTGAGCATTTACCATAATACTATAAGAAAGGAATTGGCAGCTGGGCTCAGTGGCTCAACCTGTAATCCCGCGCTTTGGGAGGCCGAGGTGAGTGGATTGCCTGAGTCCGCGGGTTCGAGACCCACCTGGGCAACTTGGCAAGACCTCATCTTTATAATAAATCAAAAATTAGCTAGGCATGGTAGCGTGCGCCTATAGTTCCAGCTACTTGTAAGGCTGAGGCGGAAGGATCGCTGGAGCCTAGGAGGTCGAGGCTGCGGTGGCCGGGAGCGTGCCACTGCACTCCAGTCTGGGCGACAGAGTGAGACTCCAACTCAAAAAAAAAAGGAATTGGCAGTAGGGGGACACAACATCAATAAGGGTACCTGATCTCAAACCAAGCAAAGTGGGGACCAAAGGAAGGCCCAAACTTCATCTGTATGATGATCACTTATATAACTAACCTTGAACTGTATCCCACATCTTTCAAATAAAAAGAAAAAAAGAAAAACCAGAAGAAGTTGATTAAGGTTCCGATAATATAGAAAATGCTCATGTAGAAAGTATTTCTTGAGAAACTTCATTGCTGTTGAACCAAAGTAGCCACATGCCTTTGAATGAGTTCCTGCTACTTCTCCTCATTCCTTCTCCCTTTTATCTCTCCCCCTAAAACCTGCAAATCTGAATTATTTTCTGCTGTAAGTCTAAAATATGCAGACTATCTGAAGCTGTCTTTAAAAATAATTCACCTATTTAGCCTATACGTTCATAGTTTACCTATAAGTATATAATTAAAACAGTGATCTGTTGAATGCTGTTTCTTTCTCAAGACATTTTCCCCCATTTTCTTATGACATTTTATTCTGGCCTCCATGGTTTGAGATGAGAAATTAAGCCAGAATCTATATCCACTGAAAGTATCCTTCAGGTGCGAAGGGGAAATCAAGATATTCTCAGATAAAGGAAAACCTGGAGAATTTGTTATCAGAAGACCTGCCCTAAGAATAGTTAGTGGACATTCTCTAAATAAAAAGGAAATAATGAAAAAAGAAATCTTGAAGCAGCATAAAGGAAGAGGAACATAGTGAGAAAAACATGTGTAAGTGGAATGGTCTTTCTTTTCTTTTATTTTTTATAAGTTATATTTGATAGTGGAAACAAAAAATTATAACACTGCATCATATGACTCTTATTGTGACCTGTTGATGAAATCTTGAAGACAATTAGCCGGGTTCTGTGGCTCACGTCTGCAATCCCAGAATTTTGGGAGGAGGAGGTAAGAGAATTGCCTGAGCCCACAGGTTCGAGACCAGGCTGAGCAACATGACAAGACCTCATCTCTACAATAAACCAAAAAAATTAGCCAGGCGTGGTGGCGCACACCTGTAGTTCTAGCTACTTAGAAGGCTGAGTGGAAGGATCACCTGAGCCCAGCAGGGCAAGGCTGCAGTGGCTATGAGCATGCCACTGCACTCCAGCCTGGGTGACAGAGTGACTCTTCAAAAAAAAAAAGGACTATTGAAGACAATTATATTACAAATAAATGACAGAGAGTAAGGAACTTAAAGGAAGGTAGTTTCTATACTTTCCTCAAACTTGTGAAATGATGACACCAGTAGATTGTGATAAATTATGTAGATATAATGTAATACCTACAATAACCACTTAAAAATTATGCAGAGATATACTTCAAAATATTATAGACAAAAACAAAAGAAATTCTAAAAAATGTTCAAGCATCTCACATCAAGGCAATAAAAAAGAAACCTGAGAAAGAAAAACCAGAGAGAACAAACAGAAAAGATAAAGTAAAATTGCAGGCCTAAACCCTAAAATATCAATAGCTATATTAAAAGTTAGTGGTCTGTAACTGTCGTGGTTGCCTGGGACTGTGGAGCTTCCTGGGACACAGGATTGTCAGTATTAAAACTGGTTAAATCGATCACTCTCGTTACAGTTTAAAAATCAAGGTTCTGGCCAGGCTCAGTGGCTCAGCCTGTAATCCCAGCACTTTGGGACGCTGAGTCAAGTGGATTGCCTGAGCCCACAGGTTCGAGACTAGCCCAGGAAACTTGGTGAGACCTCATCTCTACAATAAATAAAAAATTAGCCGGGCATGCTAGCATGCACCTGTAGTTCTGGCTGCTTAAAAGACTGAGAAGGAAGGATCACTGGAGCCCAGCAGGTCAACACTGGGGTGGCCATGAGCATGCTACTGCATTCTAGCATGGGTGACAGAGTGGGACTCTGAGTCAAAAGAAAAAAAAAGAAAAAAATCAAGGTCCTACCAAAATACCTTTGAAAGTATGTTTTGCTATACCACTATAGACACATTTTTTTAATTTAAAAAAATATATGGTCTAAAGAAACCAGTTAAGAGACAGAGTGAATTGAAAGCATGACTTAACTATATGCTGTCTACATTAAGACATTCCAGATATAATCATAGAGGTAGGTTGAAAGTAAAGAAGGAAAAAGTCACACTACACAACCATTAATCCAAAGAAAACAGGAATGGTTATATTCATATCAGATAAAGTAGATTTTTAAGCAAAGAAAAACGTCCAGAGACAGAGAGAATCTTATTTAATGCTTAAAGGGCCAATCCATCATTAAGACATAATCCTATATGTGTATGTACCAAAAACTGATAGACCTGAGAGGAGAAATAGACAAATGTACAATTGCTGTTGGAGACTTCAACACCACTCTCTCAACAATTGATATAATAAGACCAAAAATTTTCAAAGATGTAGAAGAATGCAACAACACCATCAACCAAAAGACTCTGACATTTAAAAAAATACTCCAGTCATCATTAACGGAGTATACATTATTTTCTGGTGTCATTGGACATATATCAAATTAGACTGTGACCTGAGCCAAACCTCAACAAATGTAAAAGAACTGAAGTATACAGAGTGTGTTTTCAGACCAAAATGAAATTGAACTAGATATCAGCAGAAAGATAACAGGAAAATAACTAGGAAGGCAAACAACATATTTCTAAATCATCCATGAGTCAAAGGAGAAGTGTCATAGGAAATCAAAAATACATTGAACTGAATTAAAATTAAAAGGCAATATATCAAAATCTGTGGGACACAACCAAAGCAGTGCTAAGAGGAAAATATATCATATTAAATTCCTACATTAGAAGAGGAAAAGTCTGTGGTCAATAATTTAAGTTCCTGGCCAGGCTCGGTGACTCAGCCTGTAATCCCAGCACTTTGGAAGACTAAGGTGAGTGGATTGCCTGAGCCCGTGGGTTCAAGACCAGCCCGGGCAACTTGGCGAGACCTCATCTCTACAATAAATAATTTTTTTTTTAATTAACTGGTTGTGGTAGCACGTACCTGTAGTTCCAGCTACTTGGGAGGCTGAGGTGAAAGGATTGCTGGAGCCCAACAGGTCGACGCTGAGGTGGCCATGAGTGTACTTCTGCACTTCAGCTTGGGCGACAGAATGAGACTCCAACTCAAAAAATAAAAATAAAAAAATAATAATTTAAGTTCCTACTTCAAAAAAACTAGAAATAAAAGAGTTAAATAAACCCAAAGCAAGTTAAAATAATAGAAATGAAAACAGAAAAAAAGAAAATCAACAAAACAAATAGCTGGAGTATTTTTAGGATTAAAATTGATAAATATCTAGCAAGATTGACAAAGAAAAAAGAGAAGGAAGATAAAAATTATTAGTTTCAGAAATGAAAAAGATGAGGAAATGTCCCACAGAGCTGAGCAGTCAAGATGTGTGACTTCACCAAGGACCAGACCACAGAGTTCAAGGAGGCCTTCCAGCTGTTTGACCGAGCAGAGGATGGCAAGATCCTGTACAGCCAGTGTGGGAACCTGATGGGGGCCTTAGGCCAGAACCCCACCAATGCTGAGGTGCTTAAGACCCTGGGGAACCCCTAGATGATGAGATGAATACAAAGGTGCTGGACTTTGAATACTTGCTGCCCATGCAGACCGTGGCCAAGAACAAGGAATCCGGCATGTCCTTGTCACTCTGGGTGAGAAGATGACAGAGGAAGAAGTAAAGATGCTAGTGGCAGGGAATATGGGCAGCAATGGTTGTATTATCTATAAAGAGCTTATCCCTATAGTGCTGAACAGCTGAGACCTTCCCAGTCTCTCAGAGCCCGTGCCTTTTCCTCTGTGTCTATCCTGAAGGCTTCCCAAGCCCTCTAGTCACAGCACCTTGCCCATCCTGTCTCTCTTGGATGACGTTTGCCATCAGCACTCATCAAATAAACTTGCTCCCTGTGCCACAAAAACAGAAACAAAAAGATATTATCACAGCAGACTTGCAGACATCAAAGGATAATAAGAGATTACTCCAAACAACACTACACACATAAATTTGACAACTCAGATGAAATGGACCAATTCTTAGAAAACTCAACCAACCGCAACCCACTTAATATGAAACAAATAATTTGAAAAGCATTATAGCTATTAAGAAAATTGAACTTATATTTTAAAACCTCCCCTTAAAAACATCTCCAACCCCAGATGGGTTCACTGAAGAATTCTATCAAATGTTTAAAGTTAACACCAACTCTACACAATCTCTTCAAGAAAATATAAGGATAGATAACATATCCCAATTCATCAAACTGGTGTATCCTAATACCAAAACCAGATTGTACCAAAACAAAAAAACCTACACTCCAATATCCCTCACAAATACAAAGCAAAAATACTTAACAAAATATTAGTAAACAGAATTGAGAAATACATACAAAGATTTATAACTGGGCATGGTGGCTCATACCTGTAATCCCAGCACTATGGAAGGCAGAGGTGAGAGAACTGCCTGAGCCCACAGGTTCAAGACCAGCCTAGGCAACATGGCAAAACCTCATCTGTACACTAAATCAAAAAAATGAGCTGGGCATGATCACTCATACCTGTGGTTCCAGCTACATGGAAGGTTGAAACAGAAGGATCTCCTGAGTCCAGCAGGTAGAAGGTGCAGTGGCCGTGACCATGCCACTGCACTCCAGCCTGAAGTCTATTCCAGTGATGTAAGACTAGTTTAAAATGTGAAAATCAGTCCATATAATCCACCAAATAAACAAGCCAAAATTTTTTTAAATCACATCATTAGATCAGTTGATTTAGAAAAGCATTTGGCAAAAATTCATACCCACACATGATAAAAACTCTCCAAAAAGAAAAACAGGAGTGGAGAAGAACTTTCTCAAGAAAGAGCATCTTAAAAAAAAAAAACTACAAATAACATTTTAATTAGTGGTGAACTACTGAATTATTTCCTAGTAAGATTGGGAACAAGGCAAAGATGTTTTCTCTCATTTTTCTTATTCAGCATAGTGCTGAAAGTTCTAACCAGTGCAATAGGTAAGAGGAGAAAAGAAAAAGTATAAAGATTGAAAAGGAGCAAATAAAATTATTCCTATTTATAAATGACATAATTGTTTACATTGAAAAATTCCAAAGAATCTACCAAAAATCTCTTTGAACTATTAAGTGAGTTCAGCAAGATTTCAGGATACAATATTTGATAAATATTTGATAAATATTCAAAAAAATTGTATTTCTATATACTAGCAATAAATAAGAGGACATCAGGATTTCCAGCAAGATGGCAAGGGGACAGTTTGGACCGTGAGTCTCAGCAAAAGTGAGCATCCATAAAGACTCTCTTATGTGAGTAGGTGTGAACCAGTGGGTGAGTGAAAGTCCGTCTGAGGGGAGACTTGGGTTCATGCACCTGGGGCTCTCCACTGGAGGTGAATACAACCCCCAATCACCCTGAGATTGGAGCCGCTGGCACAGGATTGTCTGCAGTTCTCAGGGCTCTTCTGAGAAAAGCTTGCTGAATATGGCTGATTCTCATCATCTGGTGCCAGACCACACCATCACCTGTGACAGCAAATCAGCTGGAGCCTGGATCTGTGGAGAGAGAGAGCAGGTTGGGAAGAGCTAGAGAGGATCCCCACCACTGGTGAGGAATCCCCAGGAGCCTTTTTCTCTGTCCTGGGGCCAGGCAGAGACCAGCATTGCCCCACCCAACTCCACCCAGCTTCCAACCTGGGACCTGGAGTTAATCCCATCAAACTCAGAAACATGGATGCCTGTCCCATGCTGGATCAGACACAGACATGTCAGATCTGAACAGGAGACTTGACAGGCAGCAAGTCCGGTGAGTCCAGATCTGATCCTCCCTTCTCCCACAGTAGGACTGGGTCATCTGACCCATGTTGAGAGCAACCCTATCAGCCTACACTGAAGGCAGAGGTGAGGGGCTAGAGAACAGAGCTGAAAAGAATTTGAACTTTCAGGAACAACCTCAGAGCAAGTTTTGTATTTTGCTGTTTTTATTTTTTTTGTTTGTTTCTTGTTTTGCTTGGTTTTTTGTTTATTTTTTGTTTTAGTTTTTATCTCTCTGTTTTTTATTACATTTTCATACTTGCTTTATTTCTGTTATTTCATTGCTTTTTTTTAGACTTCCTGTTTGTGTATGGGAATTTTGAGGGAGAGTACGTCAATGGGGGGGTTGTCAGTTTGTGTGCTTGTATGACTGTCTGTATGTTTTAGTTATTTTTTATCTTTTATGACTTTGTGTCTCTTCTCTTTTGTGAATTGGTACACCCGTATGTTTGCCCTCTTATTCTTCTCTCTCTTTACCTTCCTCTCATCCCCCTCCTTCCTTTTTCCATTCTTTTCCTTTTTCTTACCTCATTTTGCTTTTAGGGGGCAAACCTATATCCCCACTGCATGGACGGATTGTAAGGCAGTGGGGAGTAGATTCCAGGGGGCCCACACAACTGTTGGTGGATACTGGGATACTGCAGACAGTTTCTGAATCACAGCTTCCCCCTCAATTAAATCTCAAAACTACAAAAACTACAGCCCCCCACCCAAAATTGAATAAAGCCAGAGGATCCACAAAGGAAGAATAGGAGATTGAGCAAACAGAAGTAAAAGCTTCCCCCATCCTTAAACAACAGAATTAAAGAAGAGGTTAAAAAAAAAAAAAAAGTAATGGGGAGGAAAATCTACACATATGAAGAAAAACCAAAGGAAGAATATGGGTCTCACACAGACCCCTGGGAGATCACCACTGAGATACAGACTTTGGGATGCAAACAATGAAGAGCCCCCAGACTGACTGGTGTCAAACCACAAACCCAGATATCAAGTAATTAATAGAGAGAATAAATAGAATTGAGGTGAGACGAGGAAAGAATGAAGGAGTTGGCAACTGAGAAAACAGCAATAAAGAATACAATGACTGAAATAAATGACAAACTGATAAGCATGGAAAGCAGAATTAGCCAAGCAGAAGAAAGAATCTCAGAGCTTGGGGCCCAAAATATGAAACTGAAACAAGCTGTTAAAAACATAGAAAAGGAGCTGAAAAAGACAGAACAAAACCGTCAAGAGATTAGCAGTTATTTCAAAAGGATGAACCTAAGATTAATTGGAATTCCTAGGCAGAAAGAGAAACAAACATTCCATGAAATTATCCACCCAGAAACAAACATTCCATGAAATTATCCAAGAAAACTTCCCTCATCTCATCAGTGACATTGCCATTCAAGCACGAGAGTCTCATTTGCAAGACAACAAATGAGAAGACAAACATCTAGACACATAGTAATTCACCTACACAAAGTAGGTATAAAAGAAAAAATTTTAAAGGCAGCAAGAGAAAAAGGTCAGATTACCTACTAAGGAAGACCAATTAGAATAGCAGCAGACTTGTCTACAGAAACACTTCAGGCTAGGAAAGCTTGGAGCCCAATATTCAAAGTTCTCAAAGATAAACAATTTCAACAAAGAATTACCTACTCAGTTAAACTAAGCTTCATCAGTGATGGAGAATTAAAATCTTTCACAGACATTCAATCCCTATGAGCTTATGCTGCCTCCAGACCAGCTCTACAAGAAGCACCTAATAAAGTATTAAGCACAGAAGAAAGGAAGAAAGAACAACAATGCCCTTCACAAGAATACAGGAAAAAGATTGAAAACACACATGAATCAACTCAAAAATCAAAAGAAAGGCAACAAACAAACAGCAACAACAACAAACTCTGTAATAACCACATGACAAAGATAAACTCTCACATTTCAATAAATAGCCTGAATGAAATGAACTAAATACACCACTGAAAAGACATAGAAAGGCAAAATGGATAAAATATCATGAGGCAACAATGTATTGCTTCCAAGAGACTCATCTCACCAGAAAGGACACTCACAGACTCAAAATAAGAGGATACAAAACAAAATTTCAGGCAAATAGAACACAAGAGAGCAGGAGTTGCAATCTTAACATCAGACAAAACACCCTTTAAGCAATCAAAATTTTTAAAAGGTATGAAAGGTCAGTACATAATGATAAAAGGTTCAATCCATCAACAAGAAATATCCACCTTAAACATACATGCACCCAACATGGGAGCACCAACTTTCATAAAGCAACTTCTAGGTAAACTTTAAAAAGATATTGACTCTAATACTATCATAACCGGGGACTTAAATGCCCCACTCACAACCCTAGACAGATCATCAAGACAAAAAAGCAACAAGGAGATCCAGAACTTCAACGTGACAATTGACCAAATGGATTTAATTTATACCTACAGAACACTCCACCCAACAACCACAGAATATACATTCTACTCATCACCACATGGAACATACTCTAAAATTGACCACATCCTTGGACATAAATCAAGCATACACAAATCCATAAGAGTGAAATACTGCCATGACCTTCTCAGACCACAGAGGAATAAAAATAAATATCAATGCCAACAAAGTTCTCCCAAAACCCACAAAGACATGGACACTAAACAGTATGATGCCAAGCAACTCCTGGGTCAACATGGGAATCAAAACAGGGATTTTAAAATACCAGGAAATAAATGAAAACAAAGAAACTTCTTAGCAAAACCTCTGGGATGCTATGAAATCTGTACCGAGAGGGGAATTCATATCTCTTCTAACACACAAAAAGAAAATGGAAAGATAAGTTAACAGCCTAACAAATCACCTAAGGAAGCTGGAAAAGCAAGACTACAAAAACCCTAATTTCAGAAGAAGAATCCAGATCACCAAAATAAAAGCCCAAATTTGGGACATAGAAGACACAAATATAATACAAAAAAGTCAACAAAGCAAAATGCTGGTTCTTTGAAAGTATACACAAGTTTGATGGACCCCTAGCTAAACTGACCAACAAAAAGCCCAAATAAACACAATCAGAAATGCAAAAGATCAAATCACAACTGATCCTGAAGAAATACAAAAGATTATCAGAGACCACCATGTACATTTACATGGAAACAAACTTGAAAACTTAAAGGAAATGAAGGGCTTTCTGACATCACACAACCTCCCCAGGTTGAAACAAGAAGAAATCGAGACCCTAAACAGACCAATAACAATCCAGGAAATTGACTATGTCATAAGAAAACTACCTACAAAAAAAAGCCCTGGACCAGGTGGCTTTCCAACTGAATTCTACAAAACATACAAAAAGGAATTGATACCAACCCTATTGAAAGTATTCCAGGCAATTGAGAAAGATAGAACTCTCGACAAATAATTTTGCAAAGTTAATATCACATTTTTACCCAAACCAGGAAAAGATCCAACGAAGAAAGAGAACTACAGGCCAATATCCTTGATGAACATAGATGTTAAAATTCTGAAAAAGATCCTAGCAAAGTGGATTCAACAAGACATCTCAAAAATCATCCACCATGACCAAGCAGGCTTCTTTCCTGAGTGCAGGGCTAGTTCAACATTCATAAGACCATAAACATAATTAAATAATCAACATATGTAAAAACAAAAACCACATGATTATATCATTCAACATGGAAAAAGCTTTTGATAAAATCCAGTTTTTGATAAAATCCTTCTTGATGAAAACCCTCAAACATCTAGGCATAGATGGAACATACCTCAAAATACTAAGAGCCATCTAAGAGAAACCCACAGCCAGCATACTGCTAAACAGACAGAAATTGGAACCATTTCCCCTGAAAACTGGAACAAGACAAGGATGCACACATTCACCCCTCCTTTTCAACCAAGTTTTACAAGTCCTATCTAGAGCAATCAGACAAGAGAAGGAGATTAGGGGTATCCAAATAGGAAAAGAGGAAGTCAAGTTATCCCTCTTTGCAGATGACATTATGCTATATCTCAAAAACCCAAGAGAATCTGTCAAAAACCTCCCTACACTGATAAAGAACTTTGGCAAAGTCTCAGGGTATAAAATAAATATGAAAAGACAGTTGCATTTCTAGACACCAACAATAAACAAACAGAAACCCAAATAAAAAGCACAATCCCATTCACAATAACCACAAAAAAAAAAAAAAATCAAATACCTTGGCATCTTCCTAACCAGAGACAATGAAAACTACAAAACACTGCTCAGAAATCAAAGATGACACAAACAAATGGAAAAATATTCCATGCTCATGGATTGGAAGAATCAACATTGTTAAGATGTCCATCCTACCCAAGGCAATCTACAGATTTAACACAATTCTCATTAAATTACCAGCAGCATTCTTCTCAGACCTGGAAACAACAATATAGGAATTCATATGGAAACATAATCACGAAAAGCCAAAACAATCCTCAGAGAAAAAAAAGCAGCAGGTATCACACTCCCAGACTTGAAACTTTTTTATAAAGCTACAATAATCAAAACAGCCTGGTATGGGTACAAGAACAGGATATAGAACAATGGTACAGCACAGAGATTCCAGAAGCAAAACCTCAATTTCTCAACCAGCTCATCTTCGACAAAGCTTCCACCACCAACCACCGGGAAAAGGAGACCTATTCAGTAAATGGTGCTGGGAAAACTGGCTGACCACATGCAGAAGATTAAAATAAGACCCCTACCTATCACTATACACAAGAATCAACTCGAAATGGATCAAAGACCTACACATAAAACCTCAAACTATAAGAACCATAGAAAATGCAGGAGACACTCTTACGGAAATTGAAACTGGCAACCAATTCCTGATCAAAACCCCCAAGTGCCCATGCCGTAATAGATAAGATAAACAAGTGGGACCTCATCAAACTGAAGAACTTCTGCAAAGCCAAAGAAACCATCAAGAGAGCAAGGAGACAGCCCATAGAATGGGAAAAAATATTTGCCAACTGTATGTCTGACAAAGGCCTAACATCTAAGATCTAAAAGGAACTCAAGCATGCTGAAAAGGAAAAAACAAACAGGCCCATTACAAAGTGGGCAAAACATATGAATAGACACTTCTCAAAAGAAGACATATAAGAAGCCATCTTGAAAAATACTCAGCCTCACTAGTTATAAAAGATATGCAAATTAAAACTACACTGAGATACAACCTAACTCCAGTCAGGATGGCCATCAGCAATAACTCAAAAAACAGCAGATGCTGGAGAGGGTGAGGTGAAAAGAGAACACTTCTACACTGTTGATGGTACAACCTCTGTGGAAAACAGTGTGGCAATTCCTAAAAGATCTAAAAATTGATCTTCCATACGAACTCACAATCCCCCTACTGGGAATATACCTGGAGGAACTCAAATTACTCTATGAAAAAGATACCTGCACACATATGTTTATTGCAGCATTGTTTCAATAGCAAGAACTTGGAACAAACCATGCTGCCCATCAAAAGAGAACTGGATTTTTTAAATGTGGTACATATACACAATGGAACATTATACAGCCATAAAGAAGGACAAATCATGAACTTCACAGCAACCTGAATGGACTTATAGTCCATAATATTGAGTGATCTATCACAGAAATACAGAACTGAGTATCACATGTTCTCACTCATAAGCAGACCTTGAACAATTTTTGTAATACTATAAGAAAAGGATTGGCAGTTGCCGGAGACTGCCAGGTAGTGGGGAGAGGTGGGATTGGCAGTACTGGGAATCTGCCAGAGGAGGGGGGACACACCTCATCAACAAGGTTACCTTCATAATGAACATTTGTATACCTAACCCTGAATTATACCCCACATCTTTAAAATTTTTTTAAACAAAATGTAAGAAAAAAAATTAAAATAAGAGGGCACCAAAATTAAAAACAAAATATCATGCTGCAACAAAGATATCATGGATAAAAGAATAAATTAAATAAAATACTATTTATAATTGCTCCCCACAAATGAAATGCTTAGTTTTCAATTTAATAAGACATACAGAAAACTGCAAACAACTGGTGAAAAAATTAAAGATTTAAATAAATGAAGAGACAACACATTCATAGATTGAAAGTCTCAACATAGTAAAGATGTCAGAATGGGCACAATCACTCACACCTTAATCTCAGCACTTTGGTAGGCCAAGGCAGGAAAATTGCTTGAGTCCAGGAGTTTGAGACCAGGATAGGCAACATTATGAAACCTCTTCTCCAAAAAAAAAAATCAAAAAATCAGCCAGATGTAGTGGTGCACACCTGTAGTCTCAGCTATTCAGGAGACTGAGGCAGAAGTATCCCTCAAGCCCTGAAGGTTCAGGCTGCAGTGAGCCATGATTGTGCCACTGCACTCCAGCCTGGTTAACAGAGTAAGGCTGTACGTCAAATAAATATATAAATAAGATATCAATCTCTCCAATAGGTTTAATGTTATTTAGGTAAAAACCCCAGCAAGACTTTTTGTTAGTATGTCAGATTATTCTAAAATTTATATAGGCAGTACAAATAACTGAAAGATCTAAAACAATTATTGAAAAGGAAGAATAAGCTGGGCTTGGTGGCTCAGCCTGTAATCCCGTGCCTTTGGGAGGCTGAGGTGAGTGGATTGCCTGAGCCTGCGGGTTCAAGACCCACCTGGGCAGGCGAGACCTCATCTCTACAATAAATCAAGAAATCAGCCGGGCGTGGTAGCACATGCCTATAATTCTGGCTACTTGGAAGGCTGAGGTGAAAGGATCGCCGGAGCCCAGCAGGTGGAGGCTGCAGTGACCGGAAGCGGCCACTGCACTCCAGTCTGGGCGACAGAGTGAGACTCCAACTCAAAAAAAAAAAAAAGAAAAAGAAGAATAAAGTGACATTACTATATCTGACATCCATAAGCAAAATATGAGCCTCAATCTAGTTCTCACACCTTACACAAAAAATTATCTCAAAATGAATCATGGCTGAAATGTAAAACTATAAAACTTTAGAAAAAAATAATAAGGGAAAATCTAGGCAAAGAGTTCTTATATGAGTATAAGGAAAATCTGATAAACTGGACTTCATCAAGAACTATTTTTTTCTCTGAAAAAAGACCTTGTATTCTTGTTATTCTTAAAAAGACCTTGTCATTCTTGAAAAGATCTTGTCATTTTTGAAAATATGAGCTACACACTGGGTAAAGGTATTTGCAAACCACACATTCAGCAAACACCTACTATCTAAAGTATATAAAGAACACTCAAAACTCAATACTTAAAAAAAAAAGAAAGTCCATTATTCAGTTAGATACTAGATAAAAGACATTAAGATATGTTCACCAAAGAGGCTATACAGGTAGAAAACAGGCAAATGAGCTGGGCTGGGTGGCTCAGCCTGTAATCCCAGCGCTTTGGGAAGCTGAGGTGAGAGAATTGCCTGAGCCCACGGGTTCGAGACCTGCCTGGGCAACTTGGCGAGACCTCATCTCTACAATAAATTTTTTTTAAAAAATTAGCCGGGTGTGGTAGCACGCGCCTGTAGTTCCAGTTACTTCCGCTGAGGTGGAAGGATCACCGGAGCCCCGCAGGTGGAGGCTGCGGTGGCCGGGAGCAGCCACTGCACTCCAGTCTGGGCGACTGAGTGAGACTCCAACTCAAAAAAAAAAAAAAAAGAAAGAAAGAAAGAAAACAGGCAAATGAAAGATGTTCAACATTACACACTAGACAAATGCAAATTAAAACCACTCTACAAATGCAAATTAAAACCACTCAGCTATGTAACTGGCTAAAATATAAAATTAAAAATTAAAAATAAGGATAAATTAAGCCGAGCTCGGTGGCTCAGCCTGTAATCCCGCACCTTTGGGAGGCTGAAGTGAGTGGATTGCCTGAGCCCACGAGTTCAAGACCCGCCTGG
>NW_007260389.1:262586-271201 GCF_000164805.1 Carlito syrichta | reverse complement strand
TCAAAAAAATAAAAAAAATTTTTAAAAAATAAGAATAAATTTCCACTAGTTTTATATTGTTCTCATTTTTCTAAACTTTATAATTAAATAATTATAAAAAATGAAAAAAAAAGAATAACAACAAATGTTTTGAGAATTTGGAGAAACTGGATTACTCACACATTGCTGGTGGGAATGCAAAATGATACAGCCACTCTGAAAAACAACTGGGTCATTTCTTTAAAAAAAAATTCAACATATAACTACCAGGTGACCAATCCTGCCTTCTGGGCATTTATCCAAGGGGAAAAAAAAAAACTATGTTCACACAAAAAAACTATGTTCATAGCAGCTGTATTAGAAATAACCAAACACTAGAAACAATTCAGATGTCCTTCAATAGGTGAATGCTTAAACCAGCTGTGGTTCACCTATATCACACAATCCTACTTGGTCACTAAAAGGAAGGAACTACTCACACATGTTACAACCTAGATTTATCTCCAGAGAATTATACCGAGTGAAAATAAGCTCATTTCAAAAGATTGCATACTGTATAATTGCATTTACATAAAATTCTTAAAGTCACAAAAGTGTGGAAATGGAGAACAGATTAGTGCTTTCCAGAGGTTAAGGAGAGGGTGAGGTGAGATAAAAGTGGATGTGGCTACACTTGGATGGACTTAGAGTCTATAATACTGAGTGATCTATCACAGAAACAAAGAACCGAGTACCACATGTTCTCACTCATAAGCAGACCTTGAGCAATTACCATAATACTATCAGAAAGGGATTGGCAGTAGTGGGAAACTGCCAGGGAAGCGAGCAGGGGCACACCTCATCAACAAGGGTACCTGCATAATGACCATATGTATATCCGACCCTAAATTATACCCCACATTTTTAAAATAAAAACAAATTTAAAAAATTTAAAAAGGCAACTTGAGGGGTAATTGTGGTGATGCAAATATTCTCTAGCTCAATTAACATCATTATCAGGGTTGCCATAATTGTACTATTGTTTTCCAATGTGTGGGGAAAACTGTATAAATAGTACTTAAGGTCTCTCTGTATTTTTTCTTACAATTGCACATTAATCTATAACTATCTCAAAATTAAAAGTTTAATTTTAAAAATTAACAAGAATGACAAGAGGAACAAAATGATCAAAACCTCCCCCCAAAATAACAAAATAGACTGAAATATCATCCAGAAATTAGAATTTTTAAACAAGGACTTTAAAACAATTATTAGTAGTTATTCAAAGTAATGTATGATGGAAAAATTTGCCAAAAAAACAAGAAACTGAAAACTATAAAATTAATCACTAGAATTTCTAGAACTAAAAAAATGTTAAATTAAGATTTTCATAGATGTTATAAAGGAAAATTTTGTACAACAAGGTGAAGTGTTGAAAGATTATGTACAGGCATACTCATATTACTGAGCCTCACAGATAATGCACTTTTTTATAAATTGAAGGTTTGTGGTAACCCTTGCAATAAGCAAGTCTAATGGCACCATTTTTCTGATAGCATGTGCTCACTTTGTGTCTCTGTGTCACATTTTGGTAATTCTTGCAATATTTTGAACTTTTTAATTATTATTATATTTGATAAGGTGGTCTGTGATCTTTTATGCTACCATTTTAATTATTTTGGAGCACCACAAACCATGCCCATAAAAGATGGCCAACTTAATCAAAAATGTGTGTCCTAACTGTTTCATCAACCCACCATTCCCCCGTTTTTCTTCCTCTCCTGAGCCCTCCCTATTCCCTGAGACACAATATCAAAATTAGACCAATTCATAACTGAATGTTCAAGTGAAAGTATACATCTCTCACTTTAAAACAAAAAATGAAGCTCAGTGAAGAAGGTATGTCAAAAGCTAACATAGATCCAAAGCTAGGCCACTTGCACCAAACAGTAAGCCAAGTTGTAAACATAAAGGAAAGAGTCTTGAAAGAAATTAAAAGTGCTGTTCCAGTAAACACGCAAATGATAAGAATGCTAAACAGCCATATTGTTGATATGGAGAAAGTTTTAGTAATCTGGAGAGATCAAGCCTGCCACAACATTCCCTTAAGCGTTTCAGAGAAAGGCTCTAACTCTGCAATTCTATGAAGGCTGAAAGAAGTGAGGAAGTTGTGGAAGAAAACTTGGAAGCTAGCAGAGGCTGGTTCATGAGGTTCTTTCCTTAGAAGGAAGTCATCTTTATTACATAAAAATGCAAGGTAAAGAAGCAAGTGCTGATGCCGCAGCAAATTATCCAGAAGATCTAGCTAAGATCATTAATGAGGGTGACTACACTAAACAACAGATTCTTAATGTAGATAAAACAGCCTTATATTGGAAGAAGGTGTCATCTAAGAGTTTCATGACTAGAAAGGTAAAGTCGATGCCTGGCT
Organism: Carlito syrichta; assembly: GCF_000164805.1. Lineage (NCBI taxonomy): Eukaryota > Metazoa > Chordata > Mammalia > Primates > Tarsiidae > Carlito > Carlito syrichta. Next base: position 268,812 of record NW_007260389.1, on the reverse strand, counting down.
TCAAAACACAAGCTGACTTTTTTTTTTTAGAAACTAATGCCTCTAGTGACTTTAAGTTGAAGCTAATGCTCATTTGTCATTCCAAAAATGATAAGAATTATGCTCAATCTACTCGCCTGTGTTCTCTAAAAGGAAAAGCAAAGCCTGGATGACAGCACATCTGTTCATAACATGGTTTGCTGAATATTTTAAGCCACTGTTAAGACCTACTGCTCTGAAAAAAAGATTACTTTCCAAATATTTCTGCTTGCTGACAATGTTCCCATTCAACCAAGAGTGCTAATGGAGATATACAAGAAGATGGATGTTGTTTTCATGCCTACTAAAACAATATTCATTCTTCAGTCCATTTATCAAGGAGTCATTTTGACTTTCACATCTTATGTTCTCACTCATAAGCGAATCTTGAACAATTATCATAATACTATAAGAAAGGAATAGGCAGTAGTGGGAAACTGCCAGGGGAGGGGGCATGGGATTGGCAGTTGAGGGAAACTGTCGGGGTGGGGAAGGCACGCCTCATCAACAAGGGTACCTGCATAATGAACATTTGTATACCTAACCCTGAATTGTATCCCACATCTTTAAAATAAAAAATCTAAAAGTTAAAATTTTAAAAAGAAATACATTTCATAAGGCTATAGCTGCCTTAAATAGTGATTCCTCTGATGAATCTGGGCAAAGTCAATTGAAAACCTTCTGGGCCGGGCTCGGTGGCTCAGCCTGTAATCCCAGCACTTTGGGAGGCTGAGGTGAGTGGATTGCCTGAGCCCGCGGGTTCGAGACCCGCCTGGGCAACTTGACGAGGCCTCATCTCTACAATAAATCAAAAAATTAGCCGGGTGTGGTAGCACGTGCCTGTAATTTCGGCTACTTGGAAGGCTGAGGCGGAAGGATCACCAGAGCCCAGTGGGTCAAGGCTGCGGTGGCCGGGAGCGACCACTGCACTCCAGTTTGGGTGACAGAGTGAGACTCCAACTCAAAAAAAAAAAAAAGAAAACCTTCTGGATAGGAATCACCACTGTTGATGTCATTTAGAACATTCGTATATCTTCTTTTGAGAAGTGTCCATTCATGTCTTTTGCCCACTTTTTAATGGGGCTGTTTGTTTTTTTCCTTTCAGCACGTTTGAGATCCTTGTAGACCCTAGATGTTAGGCCTTTGTCAGATACACAGTTGGCAAAAGTTTTTTCCCATTCTATGGGCTGTCTCCCCACTCTTTTGATGGTTTCTTTTGCTTTGCAGAAGCTCATCAGTTTGATGAGGTCCCACTTGTCTATCTTTACTTCTTATGGTATGGGCACTTAGGATTCTGATCAGGAATTGGCTGCCAGTTCCAATTTCCGTAAGGGTGTCTCCTGCATTTTCTGAGATTCTTATAGTTTGAGGTTTTACATTTAGGTCCTTGATTCATTTAGAGTTAATTTTTTGTGTATGGTGCTAGGTAGGGGTCCTGTTTCAATCTTCTGCATGTGATCAGTCAGTTTTCCCAGCACCATTTACTGAATAGTTTCTCCTCTCCCCAGTGGTTGTTGTTGGAGACTTTGCAAAGATGAATTGGTTGAGAAATTGAGGCTTTGCTTCCGGAATCTCTATCCTGTTCCATTGGTCTATATGCCTATTGTTGAACCAATACCAGGCTGTTTTGATTACTGTAGGCTTATAGTAAAGTTTGAAGTCTGGAAATGTGATATCTCCTGCTTTGTTTCTTTTGCTAAGGATTATTTTGGCTATTCATGGTCATTTATGTTTCCATGTGAATTTCTGTATTATAGTGCAACCTCTTTGGAAGACAGTGTGGCAATTTCTGGAAGAACTTAGAAATTGACCTTCCATATGACCCAGCAATTCACCTATTGGGACTATACCCAGAAGAACTCAAATCTTTCTACAAAAAAGATGCCTGCACACGAATGTTTGTTGCAGTTCTATTCACAATAGCAAAAACATGGAACCAACCATGCTGCCCATCGAAGCTGGACTGTATTTTTTTAAAAAATGTGCTACACATACACAATGGAATATATTATGTAGCCATAAAGAAGGACAAACATATGGACTTTGCAGCAACTTGGATGAATTTAGAGTCGATCATACTCAGTGATCTGTCACAGAAACAAAGACCAGAGTACCATATGTTCTCATTCATAAGCAGACCTTGAACAATTATCATAATACTATAAGAAAGGGATTGGCAGTTGAGAGAAACTGCTAGGGGAGGGAGGGGCACACCTCATCAACAAGGGTACCAGCATAATCAATGTTTGTATACTTAACCCTGAATTGTACCCCATATCTTTAAAATTTAAAAAAGAGCATAAAGATTATTCATAGATAAATATAAACTTGAAAAAAAAAGCACATTCATGATTCATGGAAAGAGATCAAAATATCAACATTAACAGAAGTTTGGAGGAAGTTAATTCTAAACCTCATGAATGACTTTGAGGAGTTCGAGACTTCAGTAAAAGAAAGAATGGCAAATGTGGTGGAAATAGCAAAAGAATTAGAGCCTGAAGATGTGACTGAATTGCTGCAATATTATGATAAAACTAGCTGGGTGCAATGACCCACACCAATAATCCCAGCACTTTGAGAGGCTGAGGTGGGAGGATTGCTTGAGCCCAGGAGTTTGAGACCAGCCTGGGTAACATAGCAAGACCTCATCTCTACAAAAACAAATTAGCAAAGCACAGTGGCACACTCCTACAGACACAACTACTCAGGAAGCTGAGGCAGAAAGATCACCTGAGTTCAGGAGGTTGAGGCTTCTGTGAACCATAATCATGCCACTGCACTTCAGCCTGGGTGACAGCATGAGACCCTGAATCAAAAAAAAAAGAAAAGAAATTTAACAGATGAGGAGTTGCTTCTTGTGGATAAGCAAAGAAAGTGGTTTCTTGAGATGAAATCTACTCCTGGTGATGCTGTGAACATTGTTGAAATGACAACAAAAGATTTAGAATATTACATAAACTTAGCAGCAGCAACAGGTTTTGAGAGGACTGACTCTAATTTTGAAAGTTCTACTCTGAGTAAAATGCTATCAAACAGTGTTGCATGCTACAGAAAAACCTTTTATGAAAGGAAGAGTCCATCGATGTGTCAAACTTAGGTACTGGCTGTACAAAAACATGCTGTGAACTATAGATTGTAATCCCTTGGTCTAGAATATTCATTACATGAATATTTGTAAGAGCCAAAAACTGAGTAGCTAAAATTCCATCAACAGTAAAATCAATAATTTGTAGTACACATTTTATTCATACAATGGAAACTCATACATTAATGAGAATGTAATCTACAACTATGACATATATTCAGAAATACAGATAACCCAAATTATAATGCTGCTTGAAAGACATCAGACACAAAGTGTAACAAGAAAGAATTTTGGTGTGAGAAGCATCCTAATTAGAGGTCATGTAAAAGAGATCAGACACACTGGCATAATTTGTCTATTCACTTATGTATGCACAATTCCATTTCAAGCATTTATCTTCATACACCCTAAGATGTTCCCTGATTAATGTCCGTGAAGTTAATCTTGAAATGGTTGTTTCTGCCCCCACCCACTGCTGATTATACCTTTTTCCACATAAATGTCAATGTTTCTCTCATGGCATTTAAAAAAGGAAAGCAATCAATGACTGTTAATCTTTTTATACTAGAGTAATAAAAAATTCTCTCTATACTCTTCAGTGTAACATGTTTTGATGCTTAAGTTAACTAACAATTTCAAGGAAAAACCCACTCATGACAATGCCTAGATATAGGATTTGGGTGTCTGTCCCAATTATATTGCCGTTAGAACCCTTAGAATATAAAACATGACAGATCAAAATAAGATTTTTAAATGTACTATCAATATTATTAAACTATAATAGGAAAAGAACTTTATTCCTCAATCGTGGATATCACAGATGTAACTGTGGCTCAACTGGACACAAAGGTGATCCAGGAAAGAGGTATGTTTCTTACCTGGGTATTTGCTTTTTTATTCCAACCTCATTCTACTTATTTACTAATAACTGAAGAAGTCTATCTACAATCCTGGGACCTTTACTTTCCTGTCTTTCTCATCATATGCTTTCTCTTCCTCATATCCAAGCAGATACACACAGAGATCAAACAAAAGGCCCCTTTATCAAGCTGTCATTTTCCTGCTGGAATGACTTTCCCCCTCTCTACCAAAGGACTGATATGATTTCCCTGTCAAATGGGTCAAGTTAAGTCCTTGAAGGCATCCATCAATTGCCAACACAAGGTTTGCCAGACAAGAACGATGCCTTCAGGAAAGAAGCAGAAACTTCAAGAGTTCCAATATAAAAATCAGGGAGCCCCTGAGCATGCTATCTGAATCCTATTTGAATCTCAATTTGGATTTGTATAAGATGTTAAAATATAGGAAAGCAGTTTCTACAAAAGCTGTGAAAGTGGGAAATATTCCTTGATTTCTAAAACAAGACAAATAGCTCCTTAAGCTCAGAACTATGGGGTAGAAAGAAGTTTCACATGAATTTAAATGTTATTATTTACAGATTTTCCAGGAACTGGATCCTATAGGATTTTATGATAACACATTTGAAGCAAAAGCTGTAAGAATCTCTGTTTCTTTTTTAACTCATCTGTTTTTAGAATGAATCATTGAATATGAGGATAGAGATATTAAAATGGTCTAGAAACTCTCAACAACTAATGTCTCATCTTACCACTTCTTACTGGGGAAGGCTAATTAAGAACTGTCTCAAATAGTTCATCTACACGTCTTATTTCTGCTCTGCTACTGATTTGACACATTTCTTGCTGTGTAGAGGGGCTTTCTGTCTGGCAGAATGAAGTTTTGTTTAGTAACCAGAGTACAGATTACTGTGTTTTTAACCTGTCAGCTCTCCTAAAGGTCTTATAATAAATATACCAACTCCCCTTGTTGTTGTCCTCTCACATTTTCTAGCAGAAACTACAGAGAGACACATTTGAGATCTGTATCAACCATATAAGAGATTGAGAAAAACAATGTAATCGATGTAATTTTTAAATAACAGATAGATGATAAGTTCCAAATGGGCTAGAGTATGATTAACAAAAATTGAAAATAATAGGATATGTGAAAGAAATATTACTGGTTTATTTTGAGATGACAATAGTTCAGTAGATTATTTGTTCAGAAAATGTTCAAGGACTTTCAGTATCTATGCTTTATGAAATTAAAAATTTAGATAATTAAGTAGAATAGCATTACACATTTGAATAAGTAAAACTCTATATACTGAAGAACTATAATGCAAAGTCTCTTCATTCTATGTAATATTTACTCAATAGACTATACCTAAATCAAACTAAATGTAATAATAGAAGAAGAGTTACAAAAAGAGAGTTACAAAAAGAGTACCACATGTTCTCACTCATAAGCAGAACTTGAACAATTATCATAATGCTATAAGAAAGGAATTGGCAGTAGTTGGAAACTGCCAAGGGGAGAAGGAGGATTTGCAGTAGTGGGAAACCACCGAGGAGAGGGGTTCACCTCGTCAACAAGGGTAACTGCATAATGAGCATTTGTATACCTAACCCTGAATTGTATCCGACACCTTCGAAGTTAAAAAACTTTTTTTAAAGCAGCAAAACATATATACACATGTGTGTATCCAATTAAATATATATATTCTATATTATAAATGTCTGTGCATATAGTTTATTTAGAAGCAAACTGTACTTCTAAAATAATAATATTGGAAGATTTTCTCTATGACATTGTAAAATACCAATATACTAAAAGAAAAAGGCTACAAAAATATATTTAAATTATTCAATAGAACAAAAATTCATTATATATTATGTACAAAATATAAAACGTACAAAATTAGAAAACAAGGTTGAAAGATTATATATCAAATTGTGTTCATTGCTCCTTTCTAGGTAGTAACTTTTGTTTTCTTTTAAATAATTTACTTCAATTTACCTTTATTTGCTATTAAAATGGAATTATTGTTTCCATAATGAGAAACAAAAGTTACCAAAAATATTTGAAATCTTTACAACCAGGTGCAGTGGCTCACACCTGTAATCCCAGCACTTTGGGAGGCGGAGGCCAGAGGATTGCCTGAGCCCATGGGTTCGAGATCAATTTGGGCAGCATAGCGAGACCTTGTCTCTACAATAAATGAAAAATTAGCTGGGCATGGTGGCACATGCCTGTAGTTCCAGCTACTTGGAAGGCTGAGAC
>NW_007260389.1:217180-262566 GCF_000164805.1 Carlito syrichta | reverse complement strand
AGAGATGAAGTCTCGCCAAGTTGCCTGGGTGGGTCTCGAACCCACAGGCTCAGGCAATCCTCTCGCCTCGGCCTCCCAAAGTGCTGGGATTACAAGCTGAGCCACCGAGCCCGGCCATGTTCCTATTTTCTGAAGGACTTGTTTATTCTCTTTGGTTCAAATTCAGATAGACAAACATTTGCATTTTTAAAATATTCCCTTTGAAAGACCTTTACAATGAGAATTACAAAACACTGATCAAAGAAATCCCAGAAGATACAAACAAATGGAAAAATATTCTATGCTCGTGGATAGGAACAATCAACATTGTTAAGATGTCCATCCTATCAAAGGCAATGTACAGATTCAATGCAATACCCACTAAATTACCAACATCATTCTTCTCAGACCTGGAAATGACAACACAGAAATTCATTTGAAAACATAAACCACGAATAGCCAAAACAATCCTTAGCAAAAGAAACAAAGCAGGAGGTATCACATGTCCAGACTTCAAACTTTACTATAAGGCTACAATAATCAAAACAGCCTGGTATTGGTTCAAGAACAGGCATATAGACCAAAGAAACGGGACAGAGATTCTGGAAGCAAAACCTCAATTTCTCAACTAACTCATCTTTGACAAAGCCTCCAACAACAACCACTGGGGAGAGGAGAACCTATTCAGTAAATGGTACTGGGAAAACTGACTGATCACATGCAGAAGATTGAAACAGGACCCCTACCTATCACCATACACAAAAATTAACTCTAAATGAATCAAAGACGTAAACATAAAACCTCAAACTATAAGAATCTTAGAAAATGCAGGAGACAACTTTATGGAAGTTGGAACTGACAACCAATTCCTGATCACAAACCCAAGTGCCCATACCATAAGAGATAAGACAGACAAGTGGGACCTCATCAAATGAAAAGCTTCTGCAAGCAAAAGAAACCATCAAAAGAGTGGGAAGACAGCCCACAGAAAGGGAAAAAATATTTGCCAACTGTATATCTGACAAAGGCCTAACATCTAGGATCTACAAGGATCTCAAACACACCAAAAGGAAAAAAACCAAACAGCCCCATTAAAAAGTGGGCAAAAGACACGAATAGACACTTCTCAAAAGAAGATATACAGGCAGCCAACAAACACATGAAAAGTGCTCAGCCTCACTAATCATCAAGGAGATGCAAATTAAAACTACACTGAGATGCCACCTAACTCCAGTCACAATGGCCATCATCAATAATTCAAAAAATAACAGATACTGCAGAGGATGTGGTGAAAAGGGAACACTTCTACACTATTGATGAGAATGTAAACTAGTACAGCCTCTGTGGAAACCAGTATGGTGATTCCTAAAAGTTCTAAAAATCAACCTTCCATATGTCCCCGCAATCCCCCTACTGGGAATATACCCAGAAGAATTCAAATCACACTAGAAAGAAGATACCTGCACACATAGTTTATCACAGCATTGTTCACAATCGCAAGAACATGGACCCAACTGTGCTGCCCATCAAAAGGGGAATGGATTTTTTTTAAGTGGTACCTATACACAAGGGAATATTACACAGCCATAAAGAAGAACAAAATCATGAACTTTGCAATAGCCTGGATGGAATTAGAGTCTCTAACACTGAGTGATCTTTCATAGATACAAAGAACTGAGTATCACATGTTCTCACTCATAAGTGGACCTTGAACTATCATAATACTATAAGAAAAGGATTGACAGTAGCGGAAAACTGCAGGAGAAGGGCAGGGAGGTGGGATTGACAGTAGTGGAAATCTGCCTGGGAAAGATGGAGCATATCTCAACAACAAGGGTACCTACACAATGAATATTTGTATACATAACCCTGAATTGTACCCCACAATTTTAAAATTAAAAAATTTTAAAGTTAAAAAAATAAAAATAAAACATACAACAACAGATGCTGGCAAGGATGCAGAGAAAAAGCTGTGCTTCTACACTGCTGGTGGGAATGCAAACTAGTACAACCTCTTTGGAAAACAGTGTGGTGATTTCTGAAAGAAATTGATCTTTCATATGACCTAGCAATCTCCCTATTGGGAATATACCCAGAGGAACTCAAATCATTTTACCAAAAAGATACTTGCACACACATGTGTATTGCAGTGCTATTCACAATAGCAAAAACACGGAACTAACCACACTGCCCATCTGAACTGAACCGGATTTTTAAAATGTGGTACATATCACAATGGAGTATTATACAGCCATAAAGAAGGACAAACATATGGACTTCATAGCAACTTGGATGGGTTTAGGGTCGATCAAACTCAGGGATCTATCACAAAAGCAAAGCACAGAATACCATATGTTCTCACTCATAAGCGGGCATTGAACAATTATCATAATACTATAAGAAAAGGACTGGCAGTAGTGGGAAACTGCCAGGAGGGGCACACCTCATCCACAAGGGTATCTGCATAATGAACATTTGTATACCTAACGCTGAATTGTACCCCACATCTTTAAAATAAAAAATTTAAATATATATATATACTCTGGTTCAGTATTTCACTTTGGTATTAGATGGGGGGTTAGTCTTTTGTATTATATCTTCTCCTGTTCAGTTACTTAGCTCTAAAAGAAAGAGGAGAAAGAGAAGGACTGCCAGTGCTACAGAGTATCAACTCTGAAATCACTACACTGGGTGCCCTCATGGTTTATAAGAGCAGTAGTTAATAGCGTCTGTCTTCAGAGACATCAGTGTGTTTGATTCAATAGGACTATTACTTGGAAGTCAAGATATATCATAAGCTGTGATTACAAACATGTCTGCAGACAAAGATGTTCTAAGTAACTCTACACCCATAGTGTGCAAAAAAGTTTCCCAGACTTGAGTCTGTTGTTTTGTTTTGTTTTGTTTTGTTTTGTTTTCATAAAAATGTGCACGTTTAGCCAGGCACCGTGGCTCACGCCTGTAATCCCATCACTTAGGGAGGCAGAGGCAAGAGGATCGCCTGAGCTCAGGGGTTCAAGACCAGCCTAAACAACATGGCGAGACCTCATCTCTACAATAATCAAAACAAATTAGCCGGGCATAGTGGTACACGCCTGTAGTTCCAACTACCTGGAAGGCTGAGGCGGAAGGATCGCCTGAGCCTAGCAGGTCGAGGCTGCAGTGGCCATGAGCATGCCACTGCACTCCAGCCTGGGCAACAGAGTAAGACTCCAACTCAAAAAAAAAAAAAAAGTGCATCCTGAATCTTATCTTTTAATTCCCCAAAGATGAACAGAGGCTGTAACAATCATGTAAACTATAGGAACACAGAAAAATGAAGGTTGAGTTAGTAGGTATGACAGTAGCATGCCACACCATCACTGTTTGAAGTCAGTCACCTCTTTGTCAATAACTGAACACTGAGTGTGTTTTATCAGAGAGAAATGGAAACTCTTCCTGGATGCATTTTCCAGTCAGTCAATACCAAGCACATTTATTGAATGACATCTACACATGTGCCAGCCTCTGTTGCTGGTGCAGTCACTTATGGTAAATTATTCTATCTCTGTAACATGTTATTTGGAGGCAAACTGGCACTATTCATAAAGAACTTTGGGTTTAATTAGCATCTAAAAATTTTAAATACCCATAATTGTATATGGCCAAGAATATTACCCATGGTTAATTTGCATGTTGTTCCCATTGTCCCTAAAATGTGAGAACATTTAACAATAACTACTTTATGCCACATGATGTTGTGCACTAAACTAAGAGCAAAGATCACTCAGAGCTGATGAAACTTGGCATTGAGGACTTTTGAGGTCAGGATGAACCACTAGACAGTTTAACACCCATTCATCTCATACCCACTGAATTTCCCTTTTGAACTTCCCTCTTGCCCAAACTCTTGCAGCTTCGTTCCAGAGTTGTGTGGCTCAGTTATTTCAATCTCAGGTGGTTGTCAGAAGAATAATTCTTTAGGGTTTCAAAGGGTTCGTGGGTTATCCAACAGGCCAATTTCATTTCAAATATTTTAAAATCTTAGCCAGGTACAGTGGTTTATACCTGTAGTTCCAGCACTCTTGGAGGCCAAGGTGGGAAGATTGCTACAGGCCAGGTGTTCAAGACCAACCTGGACAACATAGCAAGATCCCTGTCTCTATTAATTATCTAGGTATGGTGGCATGTGCCTGTAGTCCCAGCTACTCTGGAGGCTAAGGTAGGAGAATCACATAAGTCCAGGAGGTGGAGGCTGTGGGGAGCTGTGATCATGCCACTGCTCTCCAGCCTAAACAATAGAGTGAAACCAAAAATAAAAATAAAAAACTTGTGCACGCTGAGAAAATTGACACATTTCCCCTCCCTATGTATCGTAGCATGAAAGCTGAAGCTTCTTCCATCTTGAGATTCTGAACTTCATTGTCCTTTAATATAACATAATATTTATAATATAAATTTAGTAATTTTACTAAATCCTTTCTCAGATTCATTTGCCGCTTCTATTGAAAATACTGTAAACGTTTTTATAAAATGATCAATAATACAAATCCTAACCCTAATTTTAGTGGTTCTCCAGCACTTTCATCCAACAATTCTATGGCATAGTAAAAAATAAAATAAAATAAAAATCAAGACTCTGTGGGCAGCCGGGCACGGTAGCTCATACCTATAATCTTAGCACACTGGAAGGCTGAGGCAGGAGGACTGCTTGAGTCCAGGAATTGGAGATCAACTTGAGCAACATAGTAGGATCTGATCTCTACCAAAATTTCAAAAAAATTAGTCGGGCATGGTGGCACATGCCTGTAGTCCCAGCTACTACAAAGGTTGAGACCGAAGGAGTTGGATGCTATAGTAAGCTGTGATCCTGCCACTGCAATCTAGTCTGGGAGACAGGGTGAGACCTCAACTCAAAAAAAAAAAAAAAAAAACTGTAGGGGAAAATTTGACTTGAAAGAAAAATATGCATTGTCTATACATAAGTAGAAATATGATTCTATAGAAGCTATTTTACATGTCTCTGTAAATTGCAGATAACTGATAGCAATGTAAAGTAATTCTTGTCTTTAGAAATGCAAATTCTGCTCAAAGTCAATTCCCTCCCCACTGTGGAGAAGCCAGATTGTCTTTTGAACCTGTTAAATATCTGGTTGGTCTCTCATTGATTAATGAGTTAAATTGAACAACTGTTTATTTTACATCAGTATGGGAATCACATTTTTACCTTTTTTAAAATTATCATTTAACAGCTGCAAATGAGGGAAAATAAACATAACTAGGGTACTGAACAGGAAAATTATAAAAATGAGACGATGAAAAATGATTTATCCAGCAAGAGGGGATCAAGAGACATATTCTCTTATGCTCTTCTAAGCATAAACATGCCATAATTTTGGAGGAATAAAAATGAAAAGTTATTTAATAACTTTCTCTAAAAGTAATAACACTTTTACATTTAGATTGGAAAGTCTGGACAGAAATAATTAAATTATGACTATAATAATTCATAATACATATACAAAGCCATTGTCCAAGCTAAACTGCATCAGATGAAATTAAGTAGGTAAGAAAACTTTATTCAAGGCTATGGCAATAGGGAAGAGAGACTAATATTAGCTCCACTGAAACAATGAGTGAATTCTTTTTTTTTTTTTCCTTGAGTCAGAAGCTCACTCGGTCGTCCAGCCTGAAGTGCAGTGGCACAATTATGGCTCACCCCATGCTTGACCGCCTGGGCTCAGGTGATCCATCCGCATTGCTGGGACTGCTGGCATGCACCACCATGCCTGGCTAACTTCTTCGTCTTTTTTTTTTTTTTGTAGAGATAAGGTCTCACTATTTTGTCCAGGCTGGACTTGACCTCTTGGGCTCAAACAATCCTCCCTCCTTGATCTCCCAAAGTGCTGGATTACAGGTGTGACCCACCAGTGCCTCGCCTGGGAAAGTTCTTAAATGCTAGCTAGGATGGGGACTATCACAAGGCCATCTGTGCCTTTCCCTAAGAAAAAGTAAACTTTCTCTCATTTCCATGACAGAAGGTAGTTTTACAACTTGGAGCAAGTCTCTTGCTGAAGTTAGGCTCCTTCCTCCCATAGAGACTGAAAGATGGGGTGCTATCTTCCTTGATGATAATATTTCAAAGGGATGGCTCCTGGGCCCTTGATAAAGACAATCCTTGGTTGTAAAACTGGCAAAAGGCTTGGAGAAGATTTACATCTCAAAGAAGCAGATAAAGAATTGATTACAAGTTTCTGAAGTAGATACTCAAAGAAAAGAAAGGTCAGGGACCTAGAGTCAGAAAGAAACCTCTCTCATTAAGGTCATCCTGGTCAAGATTCATATCATTTTCAACTTATTTGTTATTTTACTTAAACTTTAAGTTAGCAAAGGCTTTCTCATATGTCACCACATTTTAATCTCCGTAAGCATTAATATTTATTTTGCAGATGAGTTAACTAAGAGTTAGAAAGATCAAGTCACTGACCTTAGGTCTCAAGTTCATAAAAGTAATAACCAAGACTTAAACCCAGTTTCTGACTTTCGGTTTAGTGCCCTTAAAATGCCAGTATGTGCTGTTGATGTGACTCCAACTCTGAGTCACATTACAAGCTGATTAGAGCTCCCCACATCTTATCTGAGTTATAAACCAAAGCATCTGAGATTAATAAAAAGTAATAAGCATGGCATCTAGAAGATAAGTAGTGCCAGGTTGGTGTGGCTCTTGTGAGAAAAATGGGACATCAAGGAAATGGATGGAGTGAGGTCTTGGCATTTTAAACACATAATTTAGCTTTTGTTTCTCAGTTATACTGTGATTGTTGCAACCCAAGACACAGTCCAGTCGTTGAGGAGGGTTTGAGATTGTGGTAGACTGAAAAATAGATAAACTCAAAAGATATTCAAGTCCTGATTCCTGAAATCTGTGAATGTTGTCTTATATGGCTGAAAAAGAGTCTTCACAAATGCAACCAAGTTAAGGATCTCAAGATGGAGATACGACTCTGGATTTACCAGATGAGCTCTAAATGCAATTATGTGTATCTTTATAAGAGGGGGCAGAGGAAGATTTTATACACAGAGAGGAAACGATGTAAAGATGGAATAGAGAGATATTTGAAGATCCTAGTCTTGCAGATGGGAGTGGTGAAGCCACGAGCCAAGTAACACCAGAATCCACCAAAAGCTGAAAGAGACAAGGAAATTATTTCCTAAGACCCCAAAACCTCCAGGATGAGTGCAGTTTTACTGACACCTTGATTTTGACTCAGCGATACTGATTTCCAACCTAACACTGTAGGAGAATACATTTCCATTGTTTGAATGGAAGTTTGTGATCATTTGTTCAGCAGCCACAGGAAACAAAAGCAGATTTTGATAGCAAGAAGTGGGGACATCAAATACCTAAAAATGTGGAAATGACTTTGGAATTTGGTGATGGGCAGAGGCTGGAAAAATTTTGAGGCACATGATTAATAAAATTGCTTTAAACAGACTAGTGGTTTAATATGGATATCAAAGGCACTGCCGTGAGAACTCAGAAAGAAGTGAAAAACACAACAGAGAAAGCCTGTATCATCTTAGAGAACACATAGATCACCATAACAGAATATTACTAGAAACATGGACTGTAAATGTTCTGCTCAGTGGGCTCAGAAGGAAATGAGAAACACATTATTAGAAACTTTGTTCTTCTTCACTAGAATAAAGGTGACCTTTGTAATATAGTGACAGAGAGCGTCACTGAATTGCAAGCTACCACTGGGTGAAAAGCAAAACTTGTAAGTGATAAACTTGGATATTTAACTGAAATTTCCAAGTGAAGTGTTAACAATGCAGCTCAGTTTCTTCTTGCTTATACTAAAATGCTAGAAGAAAGAGACAAATTGAAAGAATCATTAAGCAAAAAACAGCCAAGACTTGATGGTCTGGGAAATTCTCAGCCTATCCACACTGCAAAAGATGCTCAAATTAGGAGATGACTGTTGGGAAAGCACCCTCTGGGGAGAAGGCCAAGGTTATGGCTGAAAAACCTTGTCTTCTGCTGAAGACAGAACCGACAATATTTTATGACTGATTTATGTAGTTTGTGAGAGGGAAGAATGAGGACTGGCTCAAGGTTTGGGGTCAGGATAACTAAAGGGATGAAGTTGACATTTTCTGAGATAGGTTTACAGGGGGAAAAAACCAGGAGTACAGTTTTTAGTGTGGTCAGTTTGGTATTTCTACTTTTTAAAAAAAAAAGTGAAGATTTTGAAAAGATAATTAATTATAGGAGTCCAGAGATCAGCATCTTGGTCTAGTCTACAGCTATAGACTTGGGGTCATTAATATAGAGAGAATATTCAAAGCCCTGAGACTGGAGTAGATCATCAAGGGAAGGACTATAAGTACAAAAGAAAAGAGATTCAAAACTTGAATCGTGGGAACTTCCAAAATTAAAAACTCTGGAAGTAGAAGAGGGACCAGCAAAGGAGACTGATAAGGAGTGTAGCAGGAGAAACACCAGTAGAGTGTGGAGTTCTGCTAAGCCAAGTGCAGAAAGTGTCATAAGGAAGAAGGAGTATTTAATACTGATGAGAGGTAACAAGAGGACTGAGGAATGTCCATGGGATTTAGCAACCTGGAACTCATTGAAGACATTGAAAAGAGAAATCTTGTTATAATATTAGGAATAAAAGTTTCACAAGATGACTTCGGTGGAGGACAGGAGAGAGAATCTGAAGACAGTGCATATAGGAAATGTCATTTATTTGACTGGGAAGCCTATTGATTTTGCTTTTAAAAAATCACAAATGTTTCCAGAATAAGCTCATTACTAACCTAAAAGAGAAAAGTTTTGCTGAGAGGCACCAGACTGCTAAAGATGTGGAGGAAACAAGTAACCAACAAGGATCATTCCATTAGAGTTTGTAATTAAAGAAAGGGATAGTAAGTACCTGGTCCTTTGTAAGATCTAAAGGGAAAGCGAATGTGATTGTTTTAATCTGTTTATCTGTGAGGTAAATGGAGAGAGAAGTGAGTGAATGGGGTTCTTGACAGTTTGGAAGTGAACAAAAAGCACAGGTAAAGAAATTGACTTTAGGAAAGAAGTGAATTCTTCTTCCTCAGAAAACACAGAGATTCATGAGACGATATCTGCACACCAGAGTTTCTCAGCCTCAGCATTATTGACATTTTGAACTGGATAATTCTTTGTGGTGAGGAAGGGGGGTGGCTGTTCTATGCATTTTGGAGTAGGACAGCTAGCACCCCTGACTTCTACCCACTAGACGCCCGTAGCACTCTCTCCTCTGTCATGACAGCCCCAATGTCTCCAGACACTGCCAACTCTCCCTGGAGGACAAAATCACCCTAGTTGAGAACTGCTGATATAGAAAGAGGAGAGAATTTCACCTGTTTGTTTCTAGTACTAGGAGGGATTAGGATGGCAACTATATACAAGGCATAGGATGGGCAAAAGAAAAGAACTTGTAAACGGAATTCTTCATTTGTTCGATGGTAGCTTTGTTCTGTCAGTTCAGCTCGCTAGAATAACCAGAATTCCCCTTTCCAACACCATTCTAGACCCATGTGGGCCACAAGAGAGATAATATACAGGAGACTTAGAAAGTGGAAGTGAAATGACCACCATACTATTTTTATTCTCAGAAGGTTGTACAAGGCTGCAGGGACAGTTGCCACTCATGCACATTATCACTAATCTACTAACTCACCTTAGAGTGAAGCAACAGCCAGGCTGCAACTCCTCCAGATACTGCTAAATCGCCTCCTTCAGTTCCCCAGCTCCTGGGCTAGGTGCCTCTCTAGCCCTGTGATGAAGGACACTGGCTGCCTCTGCCAATCATTCCCTCGGCAAAGTGGGAGGCTTGGAAGCCATGAGAGGCTCATGTGGGTCCCATGTCACCCTTGAGAGCTCCAGCGTGTCCTTGCAGGTTCCAGTTCGTGCTTACTCTCTCCTACTTCTTGCCCGTCTTTCTTCCTAACTGCTGACCATGCTGACTCCAAGCTGCAGCACCCGACACAGAAGCAATGACTGTGCAAAAAAAAACTCTAACTGGATTCCTCATTTGTCTGTGGTCAAATCCTTACAAAAAAATTCCACATTCTATGCCATTTATTTACTACTGCCTGTATGTCTAGTGTAACAACACTGTAATGTGTTAGTATATTTATTTTTGGGGTGATGAAACTGAGATTCCGGAGGCTAATTAAGTCTGTGAAGGTCTCTTATTTACTAAGTGGCAGACAGGTAGTTTGAACAGCATCTACATTCCTTTATAATCCTCTCTCCTTCCACCTTGCCAATCTGTAGTCTAAGAGTGCTAGCAGCTTCATGAGGTAAGGAAGAGTAGAACTTTTTAAATTTCTTGACCCTGACCTATTGACAAATGATTTTAATTTAATTCTAATAATGGTGGCAAGTGAATAAAAGCCCTTTCCAAGGTAGCATTTAATGATGTTTTAGAAGTAGGAGGCACAAAACTAAAAGATAATGTACTTGCTCTTCACAGACACAAAATAAGAGTTTTCATTCTCTACTTTCTATTACTGCATAATGTTTATGAGCCACTAACATTTGGTGGTAGCAGATGTCCTGGAAGTTTAGAAGGGGCTTTAATCAGCCCATCAGCATTCAGTTTAATCAGGACTAAGAGAGAACAATTGGGGGTTGTATGACTATTACTTGTGCCCATGGCAATGCCCTGGCTCTCCTTTCCCACCTCTTACCACCACAGACAAAGCTGCTGTCTCCCAAGTTACACTTACAGTAAAAACGGCAGCCACATTTGCAGAACACATGGACTGTAGCAATAGACCACAATGGAAAAGTCTTGTTTTTTACTTACTGGTGTTGCTAAAAGCAGCATCACCACCAAGGCATTGATGAAAATGTATCAGGCTCTCTGGATGAACAGCTCTCTGTATCCATATATATCTCTGTTCCTGCTATAGCGTCCTCAGGTAGAGGAATAAAATTCATGCATTTGGCTCACATCTGTAATCCCAGCACTTTGGGAGGCAGAGGCAAGAGGATTGCCTGAACCCAGGGGTTTGAGACCAGCCTGCGCAACTTGGCAAGATCTCATCTCAACAACAAATCAAAAAAATTAGCCAGGCATGGTGGCAGGCGCCTGTTGCTCCAGCTATTTGGAAGACTGAGGCAGAAGGGTCACCTGAGCCCAGGAGGTCATTGCTGTGGTAGCTGTGATTGCACCACTGCTCTCCAGCCTGGGTGACAGAGTAAGATGAGACTCTGACCCAAAAAAATAGTAGTAATAATAGTCTATGCATTTGTTTCCAAAAAGGCTAGAATTATAGAATGTCAACATTGGAATAGTTGTTTTCGTTTTTGTTTTCAGGCTACCTAATCCATTACAAATGGATGAATCCATTCTATAAAATTGACCCAGTAGTCATCCATGCTCTTATTGTACACTCTAAAATACCAGCGCATTAACCAACTCAAAAGAGAGCCCACATCACCCTCTGACAGCTAAAAGCTAGTATGCACTTTCTGCTTTGAGCTAGACTATATCTGCCATGACTGTGACACAAGGCTGTCAGAAGTGTCATTTTGTCTCATCCATAGTATGTCTCCTTAATCAAGTATACACCACACTCCATTTACTATTTTATGCATGTTCTGTTGTTATAATAACAGCAATAATAATGAGATTAATATTAAAGCACCGGGTTACCCTCTTTCAGGTCCCTGCCTGCTGTGGGAGCTTTTCTGTCTTAATAAACTCCTACTTTCTCAAAAAAAATAAAAATAAAAAATTAAAGCACCCACTTCTAAAGCCAGTTTTTTCCATCAGTAACTTTTTTGTTAGATTGATTATTAGAAGCGTTATTAGTGATTTATGTTTTTTCATTTTTTTAATTTTATATCATTTACATCATGGTCATGCTATAAGAGTTCAAAGGGGCAATAATGATTTTAGTAGTCATTTTGAAAAGTCTCTTTTCCATGCTTCCCCAGCAAATTATTCATTTGAAAAAAATTTTATTTCTAAACTTACAGTAAATGTAAAGTAGGTGGTTTTTTAGCTTAAAAAAATAGGCTTGGTATTCAAGCCCACGTTAAGATCACAATTTTTATTGTTTGAGAACAGCATGACATTTTAAAACAGAATATTTTTATCAAGGCTTAGAAACAATTTCTACAGAAATTATCCAATTAACTTGTATATTATCTACAAATTTCTGTAAGTGCAAGATGGATTTTGATACATTATTTCTCTCTCAAGAATTGAAAAAAATTGAGTCACAAACAACTCTTACCACATTTATGACCCCACAGCCGTCTACCAAAAGTAGAAAAAAGGCCTTGCAATGACCAGTCCTTGCTTTGTAACTAGAGCATAATCTCTCCAGGAATGCCTAATATTTTGCCTCATCAGAGCCCAACTCCCCTAAGGGAAAACAGACATGGACAATATAAATGACTTAAGAAAAAAATTTCAGACATGGTCAACATGTGTTAAAGCAAAGAGTTTACCAGAATTAAGAAACTGATTCATCCATTTACATTCTCAACAACTGGATTTTTAACTGTTCCCTGAATAAATCTGCTTCTGTGATGAAAGTGTTCTGATCAGCTACAGGTAAAATATGTTTAATAAGAAAACTGAGAAGGGATTGCTCATTTCAGATACATGAATGGAAAAGTCCTAAAGGGAAAAAGTTAGAAGCAACAGGAAGCAGAGTTTGAAAATTCAACTTTATATGGCAGTACTCTATGAGAAAAAACACAATTTAGTAGGACTCAATAAAAAGTTATTTTAAGTTAAATTATTTGTTAAAAAAAATTTTTTTTTTTTTGAGTTGGAGTCTCACTCTGTCACCCAGACTGGAGTGCAGTGGCCGCTCCCAGCCACCGCAGCCTCGACCTGCTGGGCTCCGGCGATCCTTCCACCTCAGCCTTCCGAGTAGCTGGAACTACAGGCACGCGCTACCACACCCGGCTAATTTTGATTTATTGTAGAGATGAGGTCTTGCCAAGTTGCCCAGGAGGGTCTCGAAACCGCAGCTCAGGCAATCCACTCACCTCAGTCTCCCAAAGGTGCGGGATTACAGGCTGAGCCACCAAGCCCGGCTCTATTTGTTAAAATTAAGCTGTGCTCTAGGTTTTTAAAATCAAAGTGAATATACTGTGGCAATTGGGGATATGAGAAAAAATAAATTAACACTACTCAGAATATAGTGAATGTGTCTGAGTTGGTGCCAATATCTGTTTGTGAGAAATAGCAATATTCTAGTAGATAAAAGTTGCAAATTGTTTTAGTAGGTTCATATACAATGATAGAGAAATTATAATACAGATTTTCTTCTGAATGCTTCAATTTGCACTATTTTCTTCCAATAATTTCTACTTCAGTGATGGTATACTAATCCTCATTGCATATTATTTTTTCTTAAATTAAATTCTGTACTTGTAAGTTGGAGGAGGGGAACACTCACATGAAGACTAATCCAAATTCTGGTGAAACCATCTGATCCTTCATCAGTATGCCATTTCATTTTCAAAATAATGCCTATGGGTTTTTTGCCTCGAACATTCAG
This sequence comes from Carlito syrichta, assembly GCF_000164805.1. Classification (NCBI taxonomy): domain Eukaryota; kingdom Metazoa; phylum Chordata; class Mammalia; order Primates; family Tarsiidae; genus Carlito; species Carlito syrichta. Next base: position 249,039 of record NW_007260389.1, on the reverse strand, counting down.
GAATTGGCTATCCAATGCATTTGTATTTATTCTCCTTGTTTCTCCTTCATATTTGATCTTTGTTTCTGCCTTGGGTCATTTCACAGCTAATTAATTTCTTTACCTTCCAAATGAAAAAAAGAAAGACAAACTAGTGTAAACTATTCTAGTAGCATCAGAGGAGAAAAAATGCAAGAGGATCAAATTGTTGCTCTGAATGTCAAGGCATGCTGGTCCCAGGTCTACCTGTTACCTTCAGCATTACCCTGAGCACGAAAAACTTTTCACTTGATGCTCTACTCTGCGCGGCCCCCCCACAGAGATGGCGTCAGTTCTGCCAAATCTAGCAGTAAATGTAGTAATATGCATGCCAGCACCATGCCCGCGTTGTTGCCAATAGTCTTGCTTCCCCAGTCCAAGAAATTCGTAGATGTAACATGCTTACTGCGCAATTCTGTCCAAACTAATTTCTTCTAAAGAATGCAGCTCTACCTTCTTTTTCTGATGACATTCTGTCTTCCCTTCAGCATCTAGAGTTTTCCTTGAACCTATTCTCATGCAGAAAAAATTTCGAACAATGAACCCAGCCAGCTCTTCCTCCCATCCTCACCTGTCCCCTTCTCCCAGGGACCAGAATCTGCACTCACAACATCAGGCACTGTTTCAAGAGAAGACATGCCCTTAGGAACTCTGTTTGAACCATCCACTTATGACAAGTATTTGCACCACCTAGAGATCCCAACAAAGCAGCCCCATGGAATGCCATAGTTGGCTAGAAGACTGCTCTCTTCAGCCCTTCCCCTGCAGACAGCATTGTAGAGATTTAGCCACTTTATTTGAAGCCAACTCAGCTGTCACTTGTCCTACTTACTATCCCCTGCCTTTTCCGGCTTCTCTCTCCACCCCTCACCAACCAACATTCAAAGTCCTATGCCATCTTATATATGTGAGCTTGATTTAATTTCACTTTTTGTCACGGTTTCTTACTCCAGATAATCAAAATCTGTCAGCAATTATAGTAACTGATGTTAGGTTTCTCTTCAGAAAGTTTCTTTTTAGCAAGGTTGATAGAATATACACTAAAACTGTGTACAAAATATTGAGCCAGTCTCCCTGTGGTTCCATGAATGCTCTGATGAATGTGAAGAAGCCCTGCAGGGAAAACCAAATAACCAAAAGAATTGGCCAAGCATTGATGTTTTACTTGGCCCTGTGTTAAGGAACTTGAGGATACTAAAAATAATTTTAAAATGTATACAATCACTTTGTCTTAATCATTGCTGCATCCCCAATACTTATCACAGTAGACTGCATAGTGGGTTTCTGCAAACATAAGTTGAATAAATAACTGAATGGATGAATATAGGCTCTTTCCCCTGAATTCAAAATATCAAAATTAACTGAATAAATATTACTTATGGGAGAACAGTGCCAAAAAACAATGAGGTTCTGATTAAACAAATTTAAGAAAAGTTAAAAGAAAGAGTAGAACATAGTGAAAAATTGGAGAAGAATTTAAAACTAATTTGACCTTAAATTTTGTGCAAGGCTTAGAATCAGATAAAGAGAAAGGCATTCCTGGCACATGGAACAGAATACATGGATATCAGCCTAGGCAACATAGAGCAATCACATCTCTACAAAAAAATTTCAAAAATGAGCCGGATGTGGTGATAGGTGCATGTAGTTTCAGCTACTTGAGAGGCTGAGGCTGAAGGACCGCCTGAGCCCAGGAGGTCAAGGCTGCAGTTAGCCATGATTGTGCCACTGCACTCCAGCTTTGGTGACAGAGACCTCAACTCAAAAAAAAAAGATACATCACTACCTGTAGGTGCATAAGAGCAAGGAACAATGAGAAAAATGACTCTCTTGGAATGAAGAGTGTGCAGAAAATACTGTTAGGTGAATAGATTCGGGTCAGACATAAAGATTGTTAAAACTCAGACTTGCTGGGCTCGGTGGCTCAGCCTGTAATTCCGTGCCTTTGGGAGGCTGAGGTGAGTGGATTGCCTGAGCCCGCGGGTTTGAGACCCGCCTGGGCAGCGAGAACTCATCTCTACCATAAATCAAAAAATCAGCAGGGCGTGGTAGCCCATGCCTGTAATTCCGGCTACTTGGAAGGCTGAGGCGGAAGGATCGCCGGAGCCCAGCAGGTCGAGGTTGCGGTGGCTGGGAACGGCCACTGCACTCCAGTCTGGGCGACAGAGTAAGACTCCAACTCAAAAAAACACAACTCAGACTAAAAAGGACTTAAACAAGCACTGAGCAAGTTTGAATCTGCTCAAACAGAGTGGTTGTTTTTTTTTTTCTGTGTCAAGACATCAGCTTCCTCTCCATTTCACTAAGTCCATGTTTCCAAAAGATGCATATTTATTTCTCAGGCCCTGTGTTAGATGTAAGAACCTAGGATAGGGAGGAGGGTAAAGAAAATTCTTATTCTCAAGAGTTCATGGTAAGCTGGGAAGAGAGTGGCATAATCAAGGACAAAACAAATTAACATGGGTTATGATGGTATCAAATGTTGTCATTAGCTTTGAGTTGACAAAACAAAGCTGAGACATGGGCACGGTGGCTCACGCCTATAATCCCAGCACTTTGGGAAATGGAGGCCTCAGCAAGAGGATTGCCTGAGCTCACGGGTTCTAGACCACCCTGGGCAACATGGCAAGACCTCTTCCCTACAATAAATCAAAAAACTGGCAGGTATGGTGGCCCATGCCTGTAGTTCCAGCTACTTGGAAGGCTGAAGTGGATGGATCGACTGAGCCCAGCAGGTCACAGCTGCAGTGGCCGTGAGTACACCACTGCACTCCAGACTGGGCGACAGAGTGAGACTGTGACTCAAAAAAAAAATTAAAAATAAATAAAACAAAGCAGAGTTAACTGCTAACCATGATACAAGATAACATTGGGTCAACAGAGGTTTAGCAATGTCCCAGAAAAGGAAGGGCAAAGTCAAGATATTTATTGAGATTTTTAAGTCTGGTTTAATGCAGGTCTTCCAATGTGGAGGCTTGATTAGAATTGAGTAAGTATTGAGCTGGGCACTATAGTTATGCTACTGTAATCCCAGCTACTCGGAAGACTGAGGCAGAAAGATCACCTGAGCCCAAGAGTTCAAGAGTAGCCTAGGCAACTTAGCGAAACCGTGCTTCAAAAAAATTAAAAAGTAAAATAAACAATAGAATTAATTGACATGACATAATTTAGGATTGGTGGACACAGTAGTGCAAGAATTTTGGGGCAAAGGGATCAGAGTCTTTTGTAAACTGCCACTGATGTTATTAATTAATAAGTTGCTAGGACCTTCTGTAAGTTATCGGAATGAAAAATAAAGTTATTTACAACTTGTATCTTCCTAAGAAAAAGTCTCATGAAATAGTAAAACTGTGCTGAAGACAATGTAATAATAAAGTCATGTTATTGCAAATGGTCAGCTGTATAGATGGTTTCAATTCTCAATTGTATGCAAAGAGCAGAGGAATCAGAATCAAAGAGTAAAGGGCCTAGATCTGCGAGGTGGAACCAGAGAAGTCTTCAAAGATGTGGCCTCTATGCCAGGATCTCAAAAATGAGCAGGCATGTCCCCTGTGTGCAAAAGTGAAAATGAATTAAATAAAAGGACATAATAGTGTGAAAGAAAAGGTATTAAAGAACATTTCTGGTCTAAGGGACTATATGTAGCTTCCATAAGCAGAAGACTTTCACTGTGGTTCTAATGTAGGAATGGATACTCTTCTGCTGCAGCACTTTTTATGATTCAAAGTATATTGTCAGGAATGTACTTTTTTCATAACTAAAGGACAATTTTCTAAATTATTCCTGAAACCACTTTTGCGTTTTAAGATTAGCTTGAACCAGGTGTGGTGGTTCACGCCTCTAATCCCAGCACTTTGTGAGGCAGAGGCGAGAGGATTGCCTGAGCCCATGGGTTCGAGACCAGCCTGGGCAATATGGTAAGACCTCGTCTCTACAATAAATCAAAAAATTAGCCGGGCGTAGTGGCACACGCCTGTAGTTCCAGCTTGGAAGGCTGAAAGGGAAGGATCACCTTAGCCAGCAAGTTGAAGCTGCTGTGGCCGTGTGTGCCGCACTCCAGCCTGGGCGATGGAATGAGACTCCCAACTCAAAAAAAAAAAAAAAAGATTAGCATGAAGACAAGTATGATTTGGGGCAGCAAACTTAAAACCCAGAGTTGAGACCATTTAGATCACTCTTCTGCAGGGAATTTTTGGTAAACTAGCTTGGAAACAAATCCCAGTGGATTGTGATTGCTGTGCTGTATAACAGAAGAGATAGCCTGGAAAGAGATTTAATCAGAAAATAAACCTTAAAATCAAAAACATGATTTGGTGCAAGAACAACAGGAAACCAGTCATCACTGGATGTTCTTAATAGCCATCACCAAAAACCTGTATCCTCAATCCTTTGGCACCCTTGCCTGGTCAAGGCATTCTCAGCTGGCTCGTCTTTAAGTTGGTCGATCTGGTTCTATCAGCCAATGAAGAACACAGCTCAAGATTCGACAAACTCAAGCCTGCTAACCCCACACCTGAGAGCCTAGACAGATTCAAAACAACCAGCTAATTAAACCTGGAGCACCAAGCTATCATCATCCAAGATTCATGGGCATCCAACAAGCAGAAGAACTAGCAACACGGCATTCGGCAACAGCTGTCACCTGCTATAATGTTCTTTAATTATCTTAAAATCTGTAAGAACTGACAAATGGGTGACAAAATGCAATTTTCTGTGTCAGGAAGCGAGAGACAAGCCTGCGTTCCTTTGATGAGAGGAAATACTGTAAAATCATCTCTCTCAGCTCTTCTTATTGGAGAGGGGGGACTACTGTCACTCAATTCTAGTCTGTAAACACACTCATTACAGGACTCCTGGAGGGATATGTTTCCTTCTTTATAAAGATTGAGTGGGCGAGGTTAGAATGGGCACCGGGTTGTGCTAAGCTTTTCCCTATAGCCTCAGCACCTCTTCCAAATTCGGCCCCACCTCTAGCCCCAGCCCCAGTCCCACCACACTCCACATTTCCCACAGAGATGCATTCCTAGGGTGGATCATTAGGAAATATCCTCCCGACTCCCCATGAATTATTCCATACCTCTTGCCATAGATTTCTTCTAGTGCCTGCTCAAATTGCGGCCTGATCCCTCTAGGCTGCAGTGATGTTTATGACCTCCAGAAAGATTTCCATTAGTCCCCAGTTTCTGTTGGTCATTATACTCTACCAAATATACACTGATAGCATCCTTTGTTCCTTTGGGACAAGTTTACTTCTATCATTTGCACAGTTTTGCCAGCCTTTATGGGTCAAAAATGTTCACTAGAACACAAAATAAATTTCAGAAAGAAAGGTCACTATGTAGTAAATAGCTCTTAACAACATCAGCTAGAAAACCACATCCTCTGTATAGAGCAATAGAGCACTCATAAGCCAAGAGCATTGCACCACACATAGTCCCAGAACATAAAACTGAGAAAAATATGGGCTAACTCACATTGGCTGAGAACACAGGGATAGCCCTTAAAGTGTGAGGAAAACATATATTAACAGTGTGCTACAACAGATATTTATATACAATGAAAACATATGGGTGTGTGCATGTGTGTTTGTAGTTTGTTTTTCAGGGAATTTTTTTTTTTTTTGTCTTTTGAGAGACAAATAGCATAATAAATCAGCATGCTAGTGTCTGCACCAGGATGTTGATAATCTGAAAGGATCGCTAATAATTCTTTAGATATAGAATATTTGTAACTTGCCCTTAAAATGTACATGGAAATTCTAACGCATGTAACAAGCTATGGTTACATTTTTGAACCATCTTAACAGAATTTTTGTATTAAGATATAAATTAAAGTGCAACAGGTGCTCAGTGATCATTTCTGCCTACTAATTACAATAAAACCACCCCACGTCTTTAAAATAAAATAGAGAAAAAGAAAAAAAATTGCCGGGCTCGGTGACTCAGCCTACAATCCCACGCTTTGGGAGGCTGAGGTGAGTGGATTGCCTGAGCCCGCGGGTTCAAGACCCGCCTGGGCAACTTGGCGAGACCTCATCTCTACAATAAATCAAAAAATTAGCCAGGCGTGGTAGCGCGCACCTGTAGTTCCAGCTACTTGGAAGGCTGAGGCGGAAGGATCACTGGAGCACAGCAGGTCGAGGCTGCAGTGGCCGGGAGCAGCCACTGCACCCCAGTCTGGGCGACAGAGTGAGAATCCAACTCAAAAAAAAAAAAATTATGCAATTAACACGTTATCTTTAATATATATTAATAGTTGATTGGTCGATTTTGTGATTTCTAAGATGTCAGCTGTTTGTGGACAAAGGTATCAGTGACTGCAGTATGATTTTATAATTGCACGTCTCTGTCACTATCTTCCAGACAAGCCATGGCTTTCTACATTTGAACATTTTCTTGGACTTCCCAAGTTCTGTGTCACACTTTCCTCCTATTCTTTAATCCCCTGGGCAAATGTTAGATCCACGATCGCAGGGATAAATCCCCTTGCACACATAATACACTCAGTAAATGTCAAGGCTCTTATCTCTATTTACTGCTACTGTAATGAATCTCTTATGGGTTTCCTATAGCATATATAACCCATATAAAATGAAGTACTTAATCATGTATAACACTGTTTAATTATTTCAAGTTCTATGTTTCAATTCTCTCACATAAGACTTTAAATTTCTTGGAGATGTTAGTAGCCTCTTGTGTGAAAGGAGGGAGGGAGGTATCATAAAGGTCTCTAGGCTTCTTCTTGCTCTAAAATCCTAATGATCTATCTAGTCACCATGTCTGTGAACCCCAAAGCACTCAGCACAAAGTACACCTTAGCTCAGTAACTACATAAAGAGTTAAGAGAAAACATAAACTATCCTTACCACAATTATATCAAGATCACATCTAAAGTGAACTTTCTTTGCTTGCATCAGCGTACAAAATAAGATTCATTAAGATTTTCTCTTTACAGGTTTAGAGCTAGAAAATTCATTGGCTTTTTTTTAAAGTTCTATGTAATTGAGAGGCAACAGCAGGTCAAGCAGCCTGATAGAACCTCCCCTGCTCTTCCCAGAGGCAACACTAATATTCTCGAAGTCTCCCTGAAATGCTCCAGAGTGTTGCCCTTACTTAGAAAAACTGGGTCAAGGCAGAATTCCGTATTCTTCCACCTCCCTCATCCTCAAGGTTGATTGATCACAAAACTAATAAGACTTAACTTTCAAGGTCCCTTATTTGAGGGAGAGAATGCTAGCAATATGTCCACGTGGTCTAATGTTGTACAATTTGCAGTTGTAAGATATTCAATTCATAATTAAGGAGACTGTTTTCTCTTTCCACTCTAATCTTCTCTCCTTGTATTCCCCTTTGCTAAAATGGGAGCAGAGTGACCATGGGCACTTCTGAAGTCCAGTTTCAAGAATGCAAGGCAATGGTACATAGTCATACATTTAGCTCTTGGTTTAGTGGGATTTATTTGTATGGTTTATCATCACTTACATAAAATTAAGCTATTGCTTTTCCAAGAACTGGCAAAGCCCAGGTTTGTCTAATTCTCATGTTATCATATCGTATCATCTACTGTCCTTATTATCATCCATGACCCATCAAAAGTCTGTGATTCCTTCATTTAAGATATGATACTCTATGCTCAGCTACCTGAAAACATGTGGCTCTTCTTCCAACCCCCCAACATGGTACCACACACTTTTTGTAGACTTAGTATCCTCCACTTTTCTACCTGTACAAACAACTCTACCCAAATTAGATTTCTTGCCTTTGCCTGATTGTGATTTTTTTCCGTGCTCTTTCCTCAGGCTAGAATGGTCCTGCTCAATCACATGTATGTAAGTTCTTATTAATTTCTTGCTGAATGGACATAAAGCACCATCATTGATGATAATATATAACTCATGATCTATTGCAAGGACACCAGTGAAAATCTGGTTAATGGTTGTTATCAAAAATCAATTACAGAATTGTCCACTAAAAAAACCTAGAAACAATGACCAACCCAGCAGTACTGAATACCTCAAGCACTCAGATTTTGCTCTCTAAATTTAAGTAAATGTCAATTCTTTATTTAAAAATTAAAACACCTTGAAAAATCGGCCAATTGCAGGTCTGGGGCAGGAAATATACAAAACGAGATGATCTTTCGTCATACCTATAAGCAAGAAAGTTCTCTAACACCAGAGAGGTTATGTCACAAGGACAGAGGAGCCCATTTGAAAAGGCTCCAAATGATCAAAACATTGATAAAAATAATAAGACATCAAATACATGAAAATTAATTAGACAGCTTTAAAGTATATAAGGAATCGGTGCGTTTTTCTGAAAACTGGTAAGTAAAGCAAACAAATTAAATATTTGACTTGCTGTATTTAGACCAACTATACTACAGGGTAACCAAATATTTGGTAAAGAAAAATGTCTTTTTATAAAACCATTTCAAGTAACATAGAATGAGGGAATGGTGGAAGAACAATATTTTGCAAACTCCTAATGAAGATAGACAAGGGTCACAGATGACTTCTAGTATTCCCAAAGAGAGACAATCAGACATGATGAAAATGCCCAACACCACTTATAAAATACCTTTGCAAATAAAATTGAACCTATATCAGATCAAGCTTCTAGCTATAAGTATCAGTATACTGGACACAGGGTAGACAGAGAAACATATTGCAGACATCATAAAAATGCATTGAGTAAAATCCAAAGTATTGGAAATACTACAAGGCAATTAGCCTGGTTTCTTCAATAAATAAACTAAAACAAAACAGTGAAAAAGGTGAAATCTGTAGATGCAAAAATACTGAGAAAACATATCAATCAAGTGTACATGTGAGCAATTTAGGTCTTTATTCTACTATCCCAACTGTAAACACACACACACGTGCGTGCGCACACACACACACTCACACACATACACACACACACACACTCGCACACACACAGAAAGAAAAGATGATAAAATTATATGAGAACTGCATATCTGATTATATCGTTGTTAATAATTTCAGCACAATAATAAAATTATTTTTATAGTGTATAGATGCGCACTAAAATATTCATGGATGAAATGACATATTTTACTTAAAATTCATCCAGTAGGGAGTAGTACAAGACATAGATGAGTTTATCTGTGAACAAGGTAAATCTGAGTGAAGAACATGTGATTAATCATTGAACTATTTCCTCTATCTTTTCATAATAAAAAAGTTAAAATAAACCAAAAATCAAATACTTGTTTGGCTTTTGGTCCAGAACCACAAAATATTTTTTTATTCCAAGGGCTGAGTAGATTCTGTGTGGGACTGAACATGTAATATAGAAAGTGCAATCTTTTATAAAATCTAATTAACTCACCTGTTCCACCTGTGAAAAAAGAGACTAAGATAAGATGCGTATAGCTTTACACAGTAGTTCCTAAGTGATCTTAACGGCTAGGTTTTCAGCAGTCCACACTGTAGCAGATACTATTAGCATCTCACCTTTCTAGATGCTCTAGCTGATATCCCACTGCCTGAATCTACATCACGGCACCTGTGGGCTGCTACCTGTACATGAGCATGACAGGCTGAGGAAATAGTAGCCCAAGGAATAATCCTCGCAAATGACCATCAGGAGTTGTTGCATACATATCACAGCTTCATAACCCATCTACAAGTACATTTTGAGGTCCATACTTTGCACTGCTTCCCAGAGATTCCTCATGGGGTGAGGCTCCAGCAGACTATCATGGACACTGACCCAAAAGCTCCCCCTCTGTTTGGCTGCCTTGTATCATTCCTGCTTCCTTGTATCATCCCTTTCCTGTATCATTTCCCCAGTGTCCTCTTGGCTTCCCAACTCTTTAACTCAGGGTTTGCTTCTGGAAGAACTCAAACGAAAACAGAAGAATGAACATAAGCAGTGGTGTATAAGAAGAAAAAAAGAAACTGTTTTCTCTCCTATACCCAACCTCACCATACTCTGACTCCAGATGTGGGGAGTGGGGCATTTCCCCCACTCCAAACAATTCTGCAACTTTCTGGACACCAACGGGATGCCCCACAAGTCAATCATGATACTAACTATCTGGAGTCAGTGCAGACCTTGCATGTTCAGGGCTCAGTCCCACAAGACTGTCCCCCTCTTCAGATGCCAGTCGCAAGTAGCGGATCCCCAAATTAGCCACACTCCTGGGTAACTTGGCAATAAATTGGGGGTCCCCACACCCCTTCATCAGATTCAATAATTTGCTATGACAGCTCACAGGACTTGGGGAAACCCTTATTTAGATTTACTGGTGTAATGTAAAGGATAGAGCTGAAGAGGTATACAGGGCAAGGTTTGAAAGGGTCCCACATGCAGGAGCCTGTCCCTATGGAGTTAGGAGTACCCTACCCTCCCAACACATGGATGTGTTCACCAACCCAGAAGCTCTAAGAACCCTGTACTTTAGGAGCTATTATGGAGGCCTAATCATATAGGCATGATTCATTATGAACTCGATCTCCAGCTCCTCTCCCCTCCAGATGGTAGACAGGGAAAATGGGACTGAAAGTTCCAAACTTCTAATCATGGTTGGTCTTTCTGATGATGAGCCTCCATGCAGGAGCTCACCAAGAGCTGGCTCATTAGAACAAAAGATGCTCCTATCACCCAGGAAATTCCGAGAAATTTAGCATCTCTGTCAGGAACCAGGGTCAAAGAACAAAAGATGTTCCTGGCACCTCCATTACTCAAGAAATTACAGGGCTTTTAGAAGTTCTGAGCCAGGAACCGGAACAGAGATGAACAAATAAGTATTTCTTATTATATCACAAGTGGGCTTTCCTTAAAGATAATTTTTAAATGATACAATAGGATAATGACAAAAATAAAAAAGTACTACATATGCTGAGTATTTATCATATACCATGCATTATATATATATTTCACTTGCTATTCAGTTACTCTATTCCATTTCATAGATGAACAGAGTGATGAAATAACCTGACCAATGACACATTGCTAATAAATGATGGAATTAATAATATGCTTATTTGTTCTTATTTTTGGCAATTTTGTTGTTAAATGATGTTAATAACGTTTTTTGCTTTTTGAAAGAATGTAGGGAGGTGTGTGGGGAGGTGTGTGCATGTTGTAATATTCTCACTTGACAAAATAAAATGTGTACTATAAGCTCTTCTCATTTAAATATATATATATATAAATGATTAGGAAAAACTACTTTAACCACATTTTTCTAAAAAGAAAAATGTGAGCAGATAAATGGATCTAGTCCTTTTATCCAAATCCTTTTCTCCCACCTTCGCAAAGTGCTCAATAAAAATGATGCAAATTTTCTCTTCTGAAAAAAAATATATTTTGAGAACAGAATTGAAAGGAAATGTCTTCCAATAGAATAATTGCATCACTCCAGTCTTCCTTCCTACAGGGTAGAAAGCTTTCCTGCAATTAAATAGCTCAAGATCAGAAAAAGCAAATCACCAAATCACCACGGTAGATGCTAAACCTAAACATAGCGAGTTCTGAGAAGCATTTCCAGCTGTCAGTCGAAGGACATCTCTATTAAAATAGAAGTATCAAAAATGCAAATTGTCAATGATACTTGTGGCAATTATTTTGTAGCATATACCAAAAATGCTTTTCCAGATTCTGCCTGGCCCTGGGACATTTTGATCCTGAACAACCCTGAGCTAAAATGATTCATTCTTAGATGCAGTTGTTCTCTGTTTTGAGAAAACCCCAGAGGAACACTTATGTGAGTGAGTTTTTAAACAGTCATGTGCCGACATTTCAGTCGACAACAGACTGTATATACCACACTGGTCCCATATGATTACAATAAAGCTGAAAAATTCATACTACCTGATAATTTGTGTTACAGTTGCCGACAGTATTCAGTACAGTAACATATTGTACAGGGTGGGCGCCTAGGAGCAATAGGCTGTACCATCTAGCCTAGGTGTATTTAAGTACACTCTCTGATGTTCACACCACTACGGAATCACCAAACAACACATTTCTCAGAACACATCATTAAATGACACATGATTGTATTTGTAAAATGTACCAGATAGTGCATGTTAGTGCCTATTAAAATATAAATGTTTATGTTTAAACTTAGAATTTCAATTCAGGAATTCGTTCAACAGAGATAACACAAATCCATAAACATGCATTTGCAAGACTTTTTTTAAAAAATCAATGCTCTTAACGGCAAAAACAAAAGAAAGAACTAAACTAAACTGTATACATAGAGTATTGACTAAACACAGTAGAGTATATCCATAAAATGGACTCAAAGGCATACATTGTGAAGAAAGAATGATGTCGCACAGGACAGGCATTCATCGATAGGCGTAGAAAGTACATTATTAGAGGATATGATTAGTGTAAACTATTTACATTTTAAACATATATGTAAATATTCAGAAAGTTACATAAGCTCCCTTCCCATTAAGCAAGATGGGTAAATTCTAAAGATCTGCTGGACAAAATTGTACCTTTAGTCAACAGTACTGTACTGTACATTTTAAAATGTGTGTTAAGAGGGTAGATGTCAGCCGGGCTCAGTGGCTCAGCCTGTAATCCCGCGCCTTTGAGAGGCTGAGGTGAGTGGATTGCCTGAGCCTGCGGGTTCGAGACCCGCCTGGGCAACTTGACAAGATCTCGTCTCTACAATAAATCAAAAATTAGCCGGGCGTGGTAGCGTGCACCTGTAGTTCCAGCTACTTGGAAGGCTGAGACGGAAGGATCACCAGAGCCCAGCAGGTCGAGGCTATAGGGGCCGGGAGCAGCCACTGCACTCCAGTCTGGGCGACAGAGTGAGACTCCAACTCAAAAATAAATAAATAAATAATAAAATATAAATAAAAATATAAAAAACATATACACAAAAAGAGAAAGTTAGGTAACAAACTGTTGGCAGGAAATCAGTAATCAAGTGAGATTAAGCAAGCTTTCACTTTGGACTTTGTTAATTTGATCAGTTTAAAAGTGCATATTCCTTTTCAATCAACAGAAAATAAAGCTGTTTTGAAAATATAAAAAGGCAACATAACAAAAAGAGTGCTGATCTCACTATCTTAACAGAGAGTCTCTCCTTGGCAAAACTATTCACCAAAAGGTATCTTTAAAAATTAATTGTGTCAGTGCATCTATACTTAGTCACAGATTATAAACTCCTTGATTGGGAGTGCTAGGAACGGAGAACTTCAAGATTAAAGGGTTAAAAGTTACTATCAATAGAAGACCCAATAGTAATAAGTGAAAAGTAGTCTAAGTTTATATTACCGAAAACATCACAAATTTTCAAATATATATTTATATATATGTATAGAGAGATATATGTTTGAAAACTCTCATTGAAAGTCAACTTACACAAGGCTGTGTCTACAGTTGCTTAAAATGAGGTCCGGGTGCCTTTGGGCTAGCTCAGCTCCCTGCGGCGCTCTTTGGAGTCGGATCACCCGCTGTGCGTCATCGGGGTGAATTACACTCTCAAACACAGCAAAGCAACAGCACCAACAAGCAAAAGCCACTAATCTGAGTCCTAAGGCGGGAGGATGGGCGTCCTAGCCAATGTGTAGGCAACAGTTATGTGTGCTGACTTATATTAGTGCCTTCTGGTTTTGTTTGTTTGCTTGAGTCGGAGTCTCACTCCGTCGCCCTCCCGGCCACCACCGCAGCCTCGACCCGCTGGGCTCCGGCGATCCTTCCGCCTCACCCTTTCAGGTAGCCGGAATTACAGGCATACGCTACCACTCCCGGCTGATTTTTTGATTTATTGTAGAGATGAGGTCTCGCTGCCCAGGCGGGTCTCGAACCCGCGGGCTCAGGCCATCCACTCACTTCAGCCTCCCAAAGCGCAGGATTACAGGCTGAGCCACCAAGCCCGGCTCCATCTGGATTTTAATTATAGGAATCCTACTTTTTCACTTCTTTAGATTAGAAAATATAGTTTGTTTAGAAAGTAAACTAGAGAGAGGAGATTCACCTCCCCAAGGTAGGGGAGGGGGCCAAAGACAGGAAACATGGCCACAGCCCTAGCTCCAAGAACACATGACCACCCGGAGTATAGTAAGGCAATGACCCTATTTTATTATTTAACTTCTTTTTGCATAACCAGAGATATCTTTGTGAGTCTTTGGCGCCCTCTTTTGGGCCATCTGATTATTTCAAAGCTGAAACTTGTTTCAATGAAATGGATTTCTGAGAATGTTGTAGACAAATTGAAATCAGACACGTATTATTTGTTATATTTCGGGTTTTTTTAATTAATAGACTTTATTTTTAGAACAGTTTTAGAATTGCAGATCAAGCAGTTTGTACAAAGTTTCCATATACTCCACTCACCCAGAGTTTCTCCTATTATCAACACCTTGTATCTGTATGGAACTTGTGTTAAACTTAATAAAGCAATATTGACCGGGCTCGGTGGCTCAACCTGTAATCCTGCACTTTGGGAGACCGAGGTGAGTGGATCGCCTGAGCTCGCGGGTTCGAGACCTGCCTGGGCAACTTGGCGAGACCTCATCTCTACAATAAATCAAAAAATTAGCCGGGCGTGGTAGCGCGTGCCTGTAGTTCCAGCTACGTGGAAGGCTGAAACAGAAGGATCACTGGAGTCCAGCAGGTCGAGGCTGCAGTGGCTGCGAGCAGCTACTGCACTCGTCTGGGTGACAGAGTGAGACTCCAACTCAAAAAAAAATAAAAATAAAGTAATATTAACACCTTATGATTAACTAAAGTCCATAGTTTACCATAAGGTTGTACATTTTATGGGTTCTGACAAACAGCATGTGTCCACCACTATAGAATTATGGAGAATAGCCTCACTGTCCTAAAACCATCCTTCCCTCCTTCATTCTTCTCCCATTCTCCCCTAATCTTGGTAACTACTGATATTTTTTACTGTCTCTATATTTTTGTCTTCTATAGAATAAAATGGAATAACAAAATATATACCCTTTGCAGACCGGTTTCTTTCACCTTAGGAATGTGCATTTAAGAGTACTTTATATCTTTTTGTGCTTCGACAGCTCATTTCTTTTGTCACTAAATAATATTCTATTGTACGGATGCACCAAAGTTTGTCGATCCATTCTCTATTGAAGAACACCCTGGTTGCATCTTATATGGGGCAAGTATGAATAATGCTGCTATAAGAATTTGCACGGGGTTTGGGGGGGAGATATAAATTTTGGGGTTTTGTTTTTGTTTTGAGTTGGAGTCTTGCTCTGTTGCCCAGGTTGGAGTGCAATGGTATGCTCATGGCCACCGCAGCCTTGACCTGCTGGGCTCAGGCGATCCTTCTGCCTCAGTCTTCCAAGTAGCAGGAACCACAGGTGTGCACCACCATGCCTGGGTTTTTTTTGTTTTGTTTTTTTGGTTTTTTGAGTCAGAGTCTCAATGTTACCCAGGCTGGAGTGCAGTGGCATGCTCAGGGTCATCACAGCCTCAACCTGCTGGACTCAGGCAATCCTTCTACTTCAGCCTTCCAAGTAACTGGAACCACAGGCATGTGCCACCACACCTGGCTAATTTTTTATTTTGGTTTGGTTTGGGTTTTTTGAGTTGGGAGTCTCACTCTGTCACCAGACTGGAGTGCAGTGGCACACTCACGGCCACCATAGCCTCACCCTGCTGGGTTCAAGTGATCCTTCCTCCTCAGCCTTCAAAGTAGCTGAGGTATGTGCCACTATGTCAGCTTTTTTTTTTTTTATTTATTGTAGAGATAAGGTCTCACCAAGTTCCCCAGGCTGGTCTCAAAACCCTGGGATCAGGCAATCCTTGCCTCCACCTCCCAAAGTGCTGGGATTACAGGCATGAGCCACTGCACCCAGGGAGACATAAGTTCTAATGCACTTGGGTAAATACTAAGGAGTATGATTCTGTACCACATGGTAATACTGTGTTTAGCTTTGTAAGAAGCTGCTACACTGTCTTCCAAAGTGACTGTGCATGTTTTGCATTTCCACCAGCACTGAATGAAAAGTCCTCTTGCTCTCCATCCTTGCCAGCTTTTAGTAGTGTGAGTTTTTTTAATTTTTAGGCATTCTCTTAAGTGAACAGTGATATCTCATTGTCATTTTAATTTGCAATTCCCTAGTGACATATAATATCCAGCATTGTTTTTACATGCTAATTTGCCTTCTGTATATCTTCTTTGGTGAGGCGTCTGTTCAAGTCTTGACCCATTTTTAACTGAGTTGTTTATTTTCCTATAGTTAAGAGTTCTTTGTATATCTGGATGCAAATTATTTATCAGATCTGTGCTTTGCAAATATATTTTGTCAACCTGTGGCTTCTCTTTTCATTATTTGATAGTTTTGTGTTTTTCATTTTAGGTCTATGGTCCAGCTTGAGTTAATTTTTGTGAAAGGCGTAAGGTGTCTGAGTGACTAATTGTTCCAGCACCATTTATTGAAAAAGTTATCTTTTTTCATTGAATTGCCTTTGCTCCTTTGCTGAATGTCAGCTGATTCCATTGAAGTGAGTCTATTTCTGGTCTCACTAATCTTTTTGTCTATTCTCGTCTCTACTCTTTTGCCAATATCATGCTTTCTTGATTACTGCAGCTTTACAGTAAACCTTGGAGTGGTGGCAGTCCTCTGATTTTGTTCTTCTTCTTCAATATTTGTGTTGGCTGTCCTGGGTCTTTTGTCTTTCCAAAAGAATCAGTTTGTTTATGCCCACAAAAATAATTCTCTGGGATTTTTACTGGAATTGTGTTAAATTTAAAGATCAAGATAGAAAGAATTGACACCTTAACTATACGGAGTTTTCCTATCCATGAACATGGATATCTCTCCATTTATTTAAATCTTTTTTGATTTTTTTTTTTTTTTTTTTGAGTCAGAGTCTCGCTCTGTCACCCAGGCTAGAGTGCAGTGGCATACTCACGACCACCACAACCTCAACCTGCTGGGCTCAGGTGATCATTCTGCCTCATCCTTCCAAGTAGCTGGAACTACAGGCACGTTCCACCGTGCCCAGATAATTTTTGCTTTATTATAGAGAAGAGATCTCACCAAGTTGGCCAGGCTGGTCTCAAACCCCTGGGCTCAGGCAATCCTCTTGCCTTCACCTCCCAATGTGCTGAGATTTCAGGCATGAGCCACTGAGCCCAGCTGATATCTTTCATCAGAGTATTTTTCCTCCTATAGATTCTAGACTTTAAAAAATCTCTTCAGGCTCTATTTTTTCTTGCCTTTTAGCATGATGTGTAAGTTTTTATTGAAAGCAGAATATGATGTATCTGGTAATTGGAACTGAGTTAATCAGGCATTTAGAGTGAGGTTTTGTGTTAACCTGAGTAGGAGTTAGGTTGTGTTGCAATAGCTATGCATGTCAAAACCTCAGTTTCCTCTGATTCACTTGTTTTTGCAGTCTTTGTTTTTTACTTATCTTCCCCTATTGTCTTTGGATTTCCCTAAGAACTTCTTCATAAATAGAGCATGCCTCTTTGCAGGTCTCTCGGTTGTCATCTGGAGTTGACGTAGTGGTAAGGTGTTGAGGAGGGGGAGTGTTTTCAAATTCTGTAATTCAGTTTCAGTTTGGAGTTGTAACCAGCAAAAACATTTTTTTGCCTTTTTTTTTTCCTCTCTCTCTCTCTCTCTCTCCCTTTATTTGTCATTTAATTATCATTTAATTGTCCTCCCAAGACAGATAAGGCTCTTGTAAAGTAGTTTTCTTTGAGGACAGGTCTTTGCATAGACTGCTCTGGATGTATTTCAAAAGGGTTACTTTTCCTCTCTCCCTGCAGGAAGCACCAGGGGATTGGACTCCTGAAGGTAAAACCCATTATCTTGTTAGTGTGTCCCACTAACTAAGATTGGTCATCCAGGAATTTTTGACCCTCAAACTGATCCAACCTCTAAACAATTTGTCAATTACTATTTAAATGTTCCTACTAGTTGCTGGCTCCAGAGGCTTTTCTGCTCCCTGTGAGCTTATGCTGGCTGTGATTCTATATATTCACCTGCTTCTCCAGTTTTGGGGGAGAATCATGGTTTGCCCTGTGATCTCAATTATCTGATGGATCTAAGTTATTAACTTTGGGTTTATTTCATTCACTCTTGTGGAGAAGATGAGATGGTGTCTTTCAAGCTCTTTATGTGTTGTAGCTAAGCCCAGAAGTATTCACAAGTGATTTTTTTTTTAATGTTTACATACCTATATTTGTTGTTGTTGTTGTTGTTTTGACTAACTCATAGTAATTCTATTACTCATTCTTTTAGAAAAGGCCTGTTTATTTCTCAGCTTCCTAGTGACAGTTAAGAGCATTTAAATGAAATATGCTGGCTGCAGCTGCCTGGGGTAAGGGATTAAAAGAAAAGAAAAAGAAAAAGCTTGTTTATTTCTCAAGGTGACCTGCTCTACAAAAATAGATGTGGCGTACAGCAGTAGTGTACTTGGAAACCAGCTTTCAGTGAAAGGGGAGATGACTGAAATCAGTAGTGTAGGTATTGCTACTATCCATAGCGCAAATACTTCAATTATGGCCAATTTCAAGTTACCAACAGTTTAACAACAAGCTTTCAAACTTCTTGAATATTTAACAATAGGCTCTCACAGGTAGGATTTGTGACAAGTCTAAGTAGGAGTATGTCGTTTGCTTTGCTAGTATCCTATTTATTGTTTCAAAATTGATGTGTAGATGTCTCTCACTCTAACACTGTTATGAGCTGAAGTTTGTCCCTCAAAATTTTTATGTTAAAGTCCTAACCCTAGTACAACAGAATGTGAGTATATTTGGAGACAGTCTTTAAAGAGGCAATTAAGTTAAAATGAGGTCATTAGGGCAGGCCCTAATCTAATATGACCGGTGTTATAAGAAGAGGCAACTGGGACACAGTTACAGGTGAAGACCATGTAAAGACACATTGAAAAGACAGATATCCTATAGTACTCAGTGATCTATCACAGAAACAAAAATCCGAGTATCATATGTACTCACTCATAAGCAGACCTGAACATTTATCATAACACTATAAGAAAGGGATTGGCAGTAGGGGGACACTCCTGGGGGTGGGATCAGTAAGGGTACCCAATCTCAATCCAGGCAAATTGGGACCAAAGAAGGCCCAAACTTTACCTACAATGACCACTTATCTACCTAGCCCTGAATTGTACTCCACATCTTTAAAAGAAAAAAAGAAAAGACAGACATCCACAAGCCAAAGAGAGAGGCCTCAGAAGAAACTAACCCTGCTGACACCTTGATCTTGGTTTTTAGCCTCCAGAATTGCAAGAAAATACATTTATGTTGCTTAAGTCCCCAGTCCGTGATACTTTTTTATGGCAGCCCTAGCAAACTAATACAAACACCAATGAGAAGGTCCCTGAGGTCCTTAAAAACAAGTGCTTCCAAAGAACATTCATGTTCTTCATTTTTCAAAGAAGATTCACTACATTTCAGCACTAAACTTTTACTTTTTTTTTTTTTTTTTGAGTTGGAGTCTCACTCTGTTGCCCAGACTGGAGTGCAGTGGCCGCTCCCAGCCACCGCAGCCTCGACCTGCTGGGCTCCAGCAATCCTTCCACCTCAGCCTTCCAAGTAGCCGGAATTACAGGCGCGTATTACCACGCCCGGCTGATATTTTGATTTATTGTAGAGATGAGTTCTCGCTGCCCAGGCGGGTCTCGAACCCGCGGGCTCAGGCAATCCACTCACCTCAGCCTCCCAAAGGCGCGGGATTACAGGCTGAGCCACCGAGCCCAGCTTAAACTTTTACTTTTAAGTCACCGTTTTCTTTTGACGATGCAGAAGTCATTCTTGAGGCCACCTGAACAAGCATGATGCAGTAATGGATGGGAAAAGTTAGACAAAATGGGCCAAGCACCCTAGCTTGAACTGCTGGCTGCTTCTGGAGGACCAAGAATTTTTATACTCCCCAAATCATACCAATGTAAAAAGCAACTCCATGAGAATAACTGTGGGGCAGTATGTGGGCCTTATGATATCTCACCATTTCTAAAGTCACGGAAACTGGCCCACATGTCCAAACAAAAAAGGAAATCATGTATAGAAGGCTGGGTGATGAGACCAGGAATTTGCAGAGAAGGGTTTGGACCGAGTGTTTCTACACGAGTTCTTGCCTATAGTCAGGAGACCTCCATTCTTCTTCGGTTTCAACCACCAATTAGAGGAAGAAGCCAGACAATTCGCTTTACTTGGCAAGTGGTGCCAGTTTTCTCACATGAAAAATGAAAGGATCAATCCATTGACCAATATCTAAGGCTGTTATTAGCTAATCGAATTTATAAATTACAAAAGTAGAGGGAATGATATCCAATGAAAAACTCAGTTTGTGGCAACAGTTTTAAAAGAAGTTTAAGCCCATCTTTCCATGGCATCCATGATTAGACAGACTATATGAAAAACTTTTTTAAAAATTTTTAAAGGCAAAGCACACACACAAGATAGTTATTCCATTGTAAGACAAGCAGAATGTGATTGAGGTGATAACGGCAAAAATGTCAGCATAAGAACCTCCACAAATTTAACTCATCCCCACCCAATAAAAGCAATAGAAAAAAACTGATAAAAATTGTCAGAACTCTGAAAATTAACCAAAGGCGCATTTATTTCTTTTTTTTTTTAAATGGCTAAATAGTCATGAAAATAGGAAGCTTTGTGGTGTTTTAACTTACCCTGGAACCATCCTCCACTGTCCATCTCACCAGTTTAGTCTTGGAAACCAACATCCTACATTCTGGTACCAGAGAGAGAAAAAGACAACATTAAAAAAAGAAATACACAGAATGAGAGATGATATTTGCAAGTCATATATCTAGTAAGGGTATAGTATCCAGAATACGAGGTGGACTTAAACCAGAATTTATCTTTTTTTAAAAATTGTGTATTTATTCTTACATGTTTAACCTTCAAAGCAGTACACCTACTAAGATGCTTTTTCCACTGCTCAAAACAGTTTTTGAACTTGTCCATTTTGATTCCTTTTATTGCCTCTGCTGTTTTTGTTTCATCTCTTCCTCATTGGCAAAATGTTTCTCTTTGAGGACTTTTTGTCATCCAGGGAAACAAAAATAAGTCAACCAGATTGGGTGAATAGGGAGGGTGGGGCATGGGTATCACGCCATTTTTGGTCAAAAACCGCTGTACACTAAGTGTGGTGTGGGCAGGTATGCTCATAAATCACCCATTGTAAAACGGACAAATGCGTTGAAAGAATCTCCCAAAAAATTTCAATGAAGCCGAACGCAACTTCCTACAACCACAGTAGCCAGTACAACTAATACTGATGGGTTCCTAAAACACTTACCTAGCTGAAGCCCATACTACAAGGAACTCACCCACCAAAAATATAATTCTGGTTTTTGGGGGTCCCTCCTTGTATATAAATAACTCTTATAATTCAGTAATAAAAAGACAACTCAAGTAAAAAATGAGAAAGTGTTCAAATGGACATTTCTCTAGTTGGATGGATGGATGAATGGAAGGATGGACAGATAAAAATAGGTAGAAACAGCAAAAAATAAGCACATGAGAAAGGGTTCAACCTCATTCCTTAGTCATCAGGGAAATAAAAAATCAAAGACACAATGAGGTACCCATTCATCCCTACTAAAATGGCTATAATTTTTTTTAATGAAAAATAACAAATGTGGCAAGGAAGTGAACAAATTGGAGCCCTCCCACATTGCAGGCAGAGCTGTAAAAGTTCACAGCTGCTGTTAGAAACCGTTTGGCTATTCTTCAAAAAGTTAAACACAGAGTTATCATATGATCCAGCAATTCCACTCCTAGATATACACATTCAAGGGAAATGAAAACATATACTCGCACAAAAACTTGTCACAAATGTTCACCGCAGCATTATTGATAAATAAAATGTGGCACATTTATACAGTGGAATAGTATTGATCCATGGATGAGAATGAAATGCTGATACATGCTGCAACATGGATAAACCTTAAAAACATGATGCTAGGCTGGGTGCAGTGGCTCATGCCTGTAATCCCAGCAGTTTGGGAGGCAGAGACAAGAGGATTGCCTGAGCCCAGGGGTTTGAGACCAGCCTGGGCAACTTAGCGAGACCTCATCACTACAATAAATCAAAAATTATCCAGGTGTTGTGTAGCATGCCTGTGATTCCAGCCAGTTGGAAGGCTGAGGTGGAAGGATCGCCTGAGCCCAGTAGGTCGAGGCCGAGGTGGCTGTAAGCATGCCACTGCACTCCAGCCTGGGCAACAGAATGAGAATATGACTCAAAAAAAAAAAATCATTTGCCTCAGTTTTTATGAAATGTCCAGAATAGATAAATGTATATAGACAGAAAATATAGCAGTGAGGTTCCTTTTTTGAGAAGCTTAAAATAGTCTGGAATTAGATAGTCATGAGGGTTGCACAACCTTGTGAATATACTCAAAACCACTGAATTGCTTACTTTAAAATGGTGAATTTTGCGGGCTCAGTGGCTCAGCCTATAATCCCGCGCCTTTGGGAGGCTGAGGTGAGTAGATTGCCTGAGCTCGCGGGTTCGAGACCCGCCTGGGCAGCGAGACCTCATCTCTACAATAAATCAAAAAATCAGCCGGGCGTGGTAGCACATGCCTGTAATTCCAGCAACTCGGAAGGCTGAGACAGAAGGATCGCCGAAGCCCAGCAGGTCGAGGCTGCGGTGGCCAGAAGCGGCCACTGCACTCCAGTCTGGGCGACAGATTGAGACTCCAACTCAAAAAAATAAAAAATAAAAAATAAAAAAATAAAATGGTGAATTTTGCGATGTGTGAATTACATCTTAATTTTTTTTAAAAAAGGACATGCGGTTAAACCAAATATTGCTACTGCTTTCAAAAGCCTGGCCTTAAGCACGGGACAAACAAGCCACATCAATAAGAACAAGAAAAACACCAGCACCGTGGCTCCTCTGATTTTGACACATATTCTCAATCTTTCAAAAGTCCAATAGTGTTGCCAATAAAGCATTTTCATTTTAAACTTCATAATAAGCTGGTCCATTGTTGTCATCACTTCTCATCTGACATGTGATTTTATTTTATTTCCACAACACAGTGAATTTTGATAGATCACAGTAATTTCAATCCATGAGGATCTTTCAACTGTAGGAGTGAATTAGAAAGATATTTTTATATTGCCTATTTGAGATAACAGGTCTTAGCACCATGCTTCAGGCAAAATACATCAAAAGAATGAACTGAAGGTTAAGTTTCCTTTTAGATCTCAATTTTTATAACATCACAAAAATTCTTGCCTGAAAGCAGTCGAATTATTCAACTGCAAGACATTCTATATTCACCTCATTCAGCCTGAGGGGAAGAAGAAAGTCAGTAGCTGGGACACCTCCAAGGTTGAGGCACATTCATCTTCTCATTAAGCTCTTCTGTGTCTCCAATCCCTGAATACAACACCAAGACCCTCTGAGAGAAAGTGCAAGTAAAATCTTTTTGAAAAGCTTTCTATTATGTTGTATTTGCAAAGGTAATTCTCACGTGAAAAGAGGCAATAAGAAATTCAAGCAATGAAATTTAAATACCATGTAAAACAATTATTACCATTTTATCCTACCCAAATCAGTCAATTAAGAAGAACTATCTCCCTAAATTAGTTTTAGATAGCATTTAATCCCAATTTGATTTTTAAAAATTACTTCATGTATGTACTTGTTTCATGCAAAAAGTTTCTTGCTGTGATTATGAAGCTTCCAAAGAAAAGGATACCGGGCTCTTCACCTCCAGTGTTGTTTATTGTCGAGCAATGTTTGTACTCAGTTTAAGGTGACTCCATGGCGAGCCCAAAGGTGTTTATTTACTGAACTACTCAGAGATCCTCCTCATTAGAAGATGATTTTAGACTGGGCACAGTGGCTCATGCCTGTAATCCCAGGACTTGGGGAAATGGAGGCAATAGGATTGCCTGAGCCCAGGGGTTCGAGACCAGCTGGGCAACTTGACGAGACTTCGTCTCTACAGTAAATCAAGAAAAATTAGCAGGTGTGGTGGTGCATGCCTGTAGTTCCAGCTACTTGGAAGACTGAAGTGGAAGCATCGCCTGTGCCCAGCAGGTTGAGACTGCAATGGCCATGAGCATGCCACTGCACTCCTGCCTGGGTGACAGAGTGAGACTCTGACTCAAAAAAAAAAAAAAAATGATTTTATAGATAAGGGAACCCACTGACAGATTATCCTGGAGCAACTTTGATGACAAATTTATATTTGATCAGGTCCTCCTTGGCTTTCCTCTGTTTTTTACAGGGCCTGGTCCTATACCACATAGGCAGAGCCAAGCCCTCTGGGTTGTGCAACACTATGGTACTGCTTAGTAAATGCTTCTTGATCTCAGTGATGATGACAGTGGACATGACAGCAGGTCCAATCATGCACATAATCAATGATTTTGAATTGATCACTCAATTTGTGCCAGGTCCTGCCTGGGCACTGGTGACAATGATGAACAAGAAAGACAGGACCCCTGACCTCAAGTAGTTTTACATTTTAGTGAAGGGACATGGAAAACAAACATAACATAAGTGGATAAGATCATTTCGGACACTGGTAAGGGATAGGGAAACAATAGAGTTGAACCGTGAGAATGGAAATGACAGAATAGGATTAGTTATTTACAAAGGTTCACCAAAGCACACAGGGAGAGCGCCAGCCCATCAGGCAGTCCTGCCTCTCGAAAGACTGGCAGAGCACCTAACTGAGAACACCTGGAGAACATGAAAGCGTCCAGGAATAGATGTGTGTGAAGGCCACCTAAGGAATCCGTGAACCAAGAGAAATGTTCAACTCACATCAGGTTTGTTCTGGGGTCTGCTCTTAAAGCCTCTCATTATGCTTGATGTCCCTTTATACACATGATAGCTCTATCCTATTTCAGCTTTCAAAAGGTAGTCAGGTAAAGAATGGCCACAATTCTGATATTTCGCTATGAAAAAACACTTTGGAGTTTGTCCAGAAGACAGAATTCAAGAACTGAATATCCCACTTGACTGCTGATGACACAATTCATCACACTCAGGTATAAGAAAAGTGATACAACTTCCTAATCAATAAAGCCAAAATGAAATTGCAGAGAGGGGTAAATTAGGCATAAACAGGTCAAGGTATAAATTATTTATAATCATTACTCCAAAGACATCTATTTTAAGACTTCACATAATACTAATTAAGAGATAAGCCTGGATTGCCTGAGCCGCGGGTTCGAGACCCGCCTGGGCAGTGAGACTTCATCTCTACAATAAACCAAAAAATCAGCTGGACATGGTAGCGCATGCCTGTAATTCCAGTTACTCGGAAGGCTGAGGCGGAAGGATCGCCGGAGCCCAGCAGGTCGAGGCTGCGGTGGCCGGGAGCGGCCACTGCACTCCAGTCTGGACGACAGAGTGAGACTCCGACTCAAAAAAAAAGAGATAAGCCTTGGCCGGGCATGGTGGCTCACTCCTATAATCCCAGCACTTTGGGAGGCCAAGGTGAGAGGATTGCCTAAACTCAAGGGTTCAACAATCAAGAAAAATTAGCTGGGTGTGATGACGTATGCCTGTAGTTTCAGCTACTTGGAAGGCTGAAGTAGAAGGATCGCCTGAGCCCAGTAGGTCGAGGTTGCAGTAGCCACACTCCAGCCTGGGCAATAGAGTGAGAGAGAAAGAAAGAGAGAGAGAGAGAGAGAGACAGAGAGAGAGAGAGAGAGAGAGAGGAGAGAGAGAGAGAGAGAGAGAGAGAGAGAAAGAGAGAGAGAGAGAGAGAGAAAGAAAGAGAAAGAGAGAGAGAGAGAAAGAAAGAAAGAGAAAGAAAGATCCCAATATTTACTTTGAATGTAATCCCAGCACCTTGGGAGACCAAGGCAGGAGGATGGCTTGAGTCCAGGAGGATTACATGGCCCATGATATTGCAAGACATTAAATAGAGAAGCAAAAGAGAATCCAGCTGATAGTTTTCAGTATTGTGTGCAGGAGCATTCTATAAACTATTGAGTTCTTTTATTCAACAACAAACCTTTATTGGGAATCTTCAAGAAATCTGTCCCTGGCCTCTAGAAGCTTCTGGTCTGGTATGGGAGCCAGACAAGCTGAGACCCTTACTCTGAAGATTCTCAATGCTATGGGGCATATACTGGAAATCTCAGCCCAGGCTTGGAGTCTCTACAAAAAAATTTAAAAATTGGCTGGGTGTGGTGGCACATGCCTGTAGTATTCAAAAGGCTAAGGCAGAAGGATCCCCTGAGCCTAGGAGGTCAAGGCTGTGGTGAGCTGTTATCACGCTAGTGCATTCCAGGCTGGGCGACAGAGTGAGACCCCCCCACACACACACACACAAAACAAACAACAAAAAAATGATATATTTGCTCTGGAGATCAATACTGGCAGTCCAACTCCATTTATACGTGGTGATCATGCAACATGAGCAGTGTTCCAGGTGTCTTGTCCTCATAGTGAAAGCTCCCAATTAGCTACGCGTGATAGCGCACACATGTAGTTCCGGCCACTTGGAAGGCTGAGGTGGAAGAATCGCCTGAGCCCAGCAGGTCGACGTTGGGATGGCCATGAACATGCCACTGCTCTCCAGCCTGGGTGACAGAATGAGACTCTGACTCAAAAAAAAAAAAAAAGAAAGCTCCCTGAAAGTCACGTGTCTTGAAGTGAAAAAGAAAACTGCAAAACTGAAATGATTCCTATTCCACTGTAAACTCCTAATCGGTTTCATTATGATATAAAACACTGATCTAATCCCACCTGTCATCTAATCTGCAAAAAAATTCAGAATTGCCAGCACTACCTTATGATCACCACAGATGTCACAGTTTTTTGTCTATTTTGTAATCCACACAGTATATTTACAGAGTACTACATATGTATCATATATACATAACCAGATATAAACATATTGGATGTGTGTTAAAATATCATTTTATTTATAAAAGCTGTTCACCCAAAGTAGTTTGGAGACTCTGAAACACCATTTTAATCCTACCCATCACTTCGTCAAAAATTGTCATTTTATCTCCATTGGCTACAAGGCATAACCCAAACTCGTATTGTGGCAAGTGCATCCCTTCCCAGTGTGGTCCCAACCACTTTCTTGTCCTTATTTCCTGCCACTGTTCTCATTCCTGCTCACCCCATGGGCTCTCTCAGTCTCCCTTATCTTCTATGATATTTTCAATTCTCTATCTCCTTTTCTGTGATAGTTGCACTGTTAGGAATGGACTGTTATCTACGCCTTTCTCAAGTGAGAAATTTCTTCTTTTTTTTGGAGTTGGAATCTCACTCTGTCACCCAGGCTGGAGTACAGCGGCATGCTCACAGCCACTGCAGCCTCGACCTGCTAGGCTCAGGCGATCCTTCCACCTCAGCCTTCCAGTAGCTGGAACTACAGGCACACACCATCACGCCTGGCTAATTTTTTTCATTTATTGCAGAATAAGGTCTCGAACCCAGGGGCTCAGACGATCCTCTCACCTCAGCCTCCCAAAGTGCTAGGATTATAGGCGTGAGTCACTGCGCCCAGCAAGAGAAATTTCCACACATTGTTAACCCCTGCTCAATGGTCACCTCCTCTATGAAGCTTGTAGAATCCCTCAGGCATAGGGCATGTATGCTTGGTGCTGTCACTGTGAGTTCACCTGAGTGTCTTCCCATGAGGACAGGAGCCCCTCTGAGGCAGTGAACACCACACCTTAACCATTCTTCTCTGTGCTGGTCTTACATACCAGACACAAACAAATGTTAATGAATTCAATAAATGCCCTCATAAATATATCCAAATTCCTTTGGAGGTGGAAAATTTCCCAACAACTATATCATTTCTACTACTGAAGCCTAGAGAGCATGTTGGGTTTTTTTGGGTTTTTTTTAGGGGGAGTCTCAGTCTGTCGCCCAGGCTAGAGTGGCACAATCACAGCTCACTGCAACCTCAACCTCCTGGGTTCAGGCAACCTCCCATCACCTCAAGTAGCTGGAATATAGGCATGCACCACCATACTTGGCTCCTTTTTTATTTTTGTAGAGACAGAGTCTCGCTATGTTGCCTAGGCTGGTCTTGAACTCCTGGACTCAAACAGTCCTCCCACCTCGACCTCCCAAAGTGCTGGGATGACAAGCATGAGCCACCACGTCTGGCCAAGAAAGTCTTAAATCATTTCCATCTTTAGCATGTATTGTTTTAGGCAAAATAACTACACATTTTACGCTGAAGTAAAAATTTCACAATAACAGATATAGGAATAAAACGAAGCTCAAGTGTATGCACACCAAGACCAAATATACAACTTCATGTATCTCTTAGAAGCTGGAAATACTTTGCCTTGCGCCTTTTCTGAAAAGAATCTTGGCTGTATAACATTGCCACCTAGTGGTAGACTTCAAAACACAGTAACTCAAAACAAATCCTAACTGTTTCAAAATAATGTAATAGAATTCTTGTAACACGGTCACCCCAAATCTTGTGCAAAATGCTTACCTATTCCAAAGAAGTCACCCAGAGGTCCAGCAGGGAAAGACATTAGTTTATTAAAACTTACGGGATGCACCAATGGCGGCAGGTAGGTGAAGAATCCACACGGCAGGGCAGTATAACAAGCAGTTTTATAATCAAAGCAATCAAGTTAATCACCCAAACTCCTATACGGTGTTTACAATTTACATTGATTAAGAGTGACGACTACCTTGTTTTCAGCTTTGCTTAATCACCAGCATCCTATGACTCATTACTAGGAATATACATATGCTTCAGAGATCAGCCTTAGCCACAGGCTGCTTTGGGGGTAGGGGGAGAGAAAGAAGCCAGGTATAAGGAGAAACAGTCTGTGTCCAGAGAATTCCTCATGAACCCACTGATGGAAGCAAAAACATTTCACCCCAAAATATATTTCCTTGCCACACAGATAGCTATTCAGAGGGGTTGGAAATACAGGCATAGCTAAAAGGTCATCTTTTGTGGGGGAGATTTGCACGTGTAGAGAATCTGCATTGATGCAACCAGGTTTTCTCTGAGACCCTCCCTCATCCAGGTCTAGGAAAGGTTAACTGAGTCTGACACCTATAAAGATCCGAAAGAAACATTTACCGTCTATTCTTTCTGAGGGTGGCTACCTATGAGGTTTCATCTACATGACGAGACCACCTTTGCTAGCCAGGCCACGTTTTCACTCCCTCCTGTACTCTGCCTTGTCACTATAACCTGATTCACCACCATAATCTGTTTTGGGCCATGCTCTGAGCCTCCATTCTTTTTGTAACTTCAAGACAGTATAGAAGCTTCTATACCCTATTGAGAGCTGGGGTAATCACTCTATGATCTTCTCTCCATGCACACAAATAAATTGGTATGGCATGCCATTTCTCCTATTAATCTGCCTTTTGTCCGTTGATTTTTTTCAGCAAAACTTCAGAAGGCAAAGAGGATGTTTTTCCTTTGCCCTTACACTAGCCTCTGGCTGTGCTGGAGTAACAGAAACCAGATTTCCATTCCACCAGAAAAAACAAAAACCAGACAAAATATATGACACAATGGGTTGTCAGACACTGGGCATCAGGTAATAAATAGTCATGTGAAACAGGAAACAGACAAGATGAACCCTACAGCTGTCCCCATAATACTGACTTGAAAGAAATCTCAGGCCACAGTATAAGGAGAAGGAACCCGGGGTGTGGGGGGGGCAGGTTGGGGGACTCCCAGAGTTGAGAAGACAGAGCTGAGAGTCCAGGAAGACCCAAGTGGCTAGAGTACAAAGGACAGAGTGCCAGGAAGGAGAGAGCAGCACAGATAAAGAACTTGAGATCCACAAGATTTGGGGGGATGGTCCCTCTACTACTTAGCTGAATATGTTCAGTACATGTGTGAGTAAACCACTCAAAGCCAGGAAAAGAACCAACTGAAAGAATGAGAGGCGAAACCTGGAGCTCACATAGGATGGGAAGGAGTACTGTACTTGCTTCTGCCAGCCAAAATGGACATCTCAAGCAAAAAAATGACATATTTGCTCTGGAAATCAACACTGAGATTTTGAGTAGAGTACACAGAAGGGTCATGCATCAGTAGGGAGAAATAACTAACCCTGGACTGAGCACTTCTTTCGTTCTGCCTAAAAATCTTAAAAGCAAGAACCTAAACAATTTAAACTGTATCCAAGTGACTCAGACGTGTCCCAGAAAAATACCCATGAATATTTATAAGAATGACAAAATACCTAATATCCAAGAAAGATATTAGAATTTGCAATGTTTGGCATCCAATCAAAAATTACCAAAATGCAAAGAAGCAGAAAAATACAACTCATAGAAGAATAATCAAGTAATCAGAATTTACAACAGACACAGATGTTGTAATTAGCAGAGGAGAAAAATAAAAGTTATTATAACTATTCCATGTATTCAAAAAGTTAATCAGAGACACAGAAGACATAAAAAGACCCAAAATAAACTTTTAGAAATAAAAACTACATAGTGTGAGATCAAAAATACCCAGGATAAAATTAAATGCAGATTAGACATTGAGGAAGAAAAGGTTCGTGAATTTAAAGATAATAATTGAAACTGTATAAAAAGAAACAGGGGAAAAAAGATAATTGTTTAAAAGTGAATAGCTCATCAGTAAGCTGTAAAACAATTTCATGTGGCCTAATATGCATGTAATTGGAATTCCCAAAGAGGGTTGGTGAAAAGGAGGAGGAACAAAACTATTTAAAAATAAAAATAGCTGAGCTTTATCCAAATATTATGAAAATGATAAACCCATAGATCCAAAATGCTCGAAACCTAAACACAAGAAACATGAGGAAAACTATACCAAGACATATGATCATGATATCACTCACAACACGTGACAAAGAGAATGTCTTAAAAGTAAACCAAGGGAAAAAAATACATGTTACATAGAGAGAAACAAAGATAAAGATGACAGCAGATTCCTTGTTGGAAATAACGTAAGCTATAAAACAGTGGAGGCTGGGGAGAGGAGAACCTATTCAGTGAATGGTGCTGGGAAAACTGACTGATCACATGCAGAAGATTGAAACAGGACCCCTACCTATCACCATACAAAAAAATTAACTCTAAATGGATCAAAGACCTAAATGTAAAACCTCAAACTTAGAATCTTAGAATCTTAGAACTTAAGATCTTAGAAAATGCAGGAGACACCCTTATGGAAATTGGAAATGGCAACTAATTCCTGATCAAAATCCCAAGTACCTATACCAGAAGAGATAAGATAGACAAGTGGGACCTCATCAAACTGACAAGCTTCTGCAAAGCCAAGGAAACCATCAAGAGAGTTAGCCCACAGAATGAGAAAAAATATTTTCCAAGTGTATATCTGGCAAAGGCCTAACATCTAAGATCTACAAGGATCTCAAACACACTGAAAGGAAAAAAACAAACAGCCTTATTAAAAAATGGGCAAAAAACATGAATAGACACTTCTCTAAAAAAGATATACACGCAGCCAAGAGACATATGAAAAAGTGCTCAGCTTCATTCATCATCAGAGAAATGCAAATCAAACCACATTGAGATACCACATTACCCCAGTAAGAATGGCCATCATTAATAAAGCAAGCAACAACAGATGCTGGCAAGAATGCGGAGAAAAAGGAATGCTTCTACACTGCTAGTGGGAATGCAAACTAGTGCAACCTCTTTGGAAGACAATGTGGCGACTTCTGAAAGAACTAGAAATTGACCTTCCATAGGACCCAGCAATCGCCCTATTGGGAATATACTGGAGGAACTCAAGTCATTCTACCAAAAAGATACCTGCACACACATGTTTGTTGCAGTGCTATTCACAGTAGCAAAAACATGGAACCAACCATGTTGCCCATCGAAGCTGGACTGGATTTTTAAAAATGTGGTACATATACACAATGGAATA
>NW_007260389.1:203889-217103 GCF_000164805.1 Carlito syrichta | reverse complement strand
GGTGGGATTGGCAGTTAAGGGAAACTGCCAGGGGAGGGAGGGGCACACCTCATCAACAAGTGTACCTGAATCATGAACATTTGTATACCTAACTCTGAATTGTACCCCACATCTTTAAAATTTAAAAAAACTTTTTTAAGGCTTCAAAGGAAAAAAAAACCAGGGGAGCAATATTGTTAAAGTTCTGCAAGAAAACTTTGTCAACTTAGACTTCTATATCCAAAGAAAATATCTTTTTGAAAGGTATTTTTAAGAATATTCCTGTGTGTTCATTTACCCATTAAATATATAGAGATAGGTATTAAATATTTTCTGTATGTGTATATATATAAAGTATATACACTAGGTATATAATATCATGCATGTATTGGAATAAATATATTTATTTTCTAATATACATATATTAGAAAAGCATAGATGAAGGAAGGGAGGGAAAGAGAGAAGCTTCTCAACTTCACATCTGACTTCATCCATTGCTGAATTTCTCTTCTCTTCTTTGAAGTTGAACTTAATTGTCACTGTATCTTCCTATCCCATCCACTCTTTTTTTTTTTTTTTTTTTTTGAGTTGGAGTCTCACTCTGTCGCCCAGACCAGAGTGCAGTGGCCGCTCCTGGCCACCACAGCCTCGACCTCATCAACAAGGGTACCTGAATAATGAACCTGGGCTCCGACGATCCTTCCACTTCAGCCTTCCAAGTAGCTGGAATTACAGGCGCACGCTACCACACCCGGCTAATTTTTTTATTTATTTATTGTAGAGATGATGTCTCGCCAAGTTGCCCAGGCAGGTCTCGAACCCACGGGCTCAAGCAATCCACTCACCTCGGCCTCCCAAAGTGCTGGGATTACAGGCTGAGCCACCGAGCCCGGCCCCATCCACTCTTTAACCCAATACAATCTTTTACCCTCTCCATCTACTCAAACTGCTCTTGCTTGGTTATCAATTCAAGCTTTGTTCCTAAATCCAGTAAACATTTTCTGGCATTATTTTAGATGCTCATTCACCCTTAATACTTGACCACCAATTCCTTCTTGAAATGCTCCTTGATTTTTTTCTCTTGGATTTTAATTTTAGTCCACCTCTCTGGTTGTTCTTTCTTAGTATCCGCTAAAGTTCTTCTATCTCTGTCCAGCCCTTACTTGAAGCTGTTTCTGATTCCTGTCATTTTTTTCTATTTTATCCTCCCTCCACTCCTTCTACTTCATCAATTGGATCCACTTTCATGTATAAAATT
Organism: Carlito syrichta; assembly: GCF_000164805.1. NCBI lineage: Eukaryota > Metazoa > Chordata > Mammalia > Primates > Tarsiidae > Carlito > Carlito syrichta. The sequence continues at coordinate 215,866 of NW_007260389.1, read as the reverse complement.
ATTAAATGAATCTGAATATTCCCTAATTGCTATTTTCAGCCTAGATATAGTTCCTAAATTAGACCAAATAATCATTTACTTTGCCACTTGAATATTGTAAACACTCCAAACTCAATATGTCTGAAATAGAAGTCCTTTTATTTTACTCATCAAACTTTTTCTTCTCCACACCTCTCTATTCAGGTCAATGAGATGACCATTCACCAAGTTACCCAAGTCAGACCTTCACCTCCCTTATCCTCTACTTCCAATCTTTAAGGTTTTCTTTTTCTATCTCATAAATATCTTTCAAATATGTCCACTTTTCTTCATTCCCATTGCCATTATCTTATACCAGAACAATATTCTTTCTCATTAATCTATATACATGTTTCCTAATGTAAGAACCTGCCTAGTTACACCCACCAGTGTGCCTTGAACCAGGATGATTTTTCTATTTTGTGGAAGAGTAGAAGGACTGATGCTAATTCTTTAAATGTTTGGTAGAATTCACCAGTGAAATGTTGTAGTCCTAAATTTTTTGTTGGGAAGGCTTTTTATCTTTTTGTTTTACTGATTTAATAGTTCAAAACTGAGACTCATTAAAATTAAATTTTTCTTCTCTGAAAAAGAAACTCTTAAGAGTCTGCAAGATTTTATTTTTCCAGGTTTCTTGGAGAAACGTGCACTTGGAGCTTGCCTGCTCACAGTTTTGCTGATGTCACTTTCCTAACTCTCATTATATGTTAATCTGGTGATTATGATCAGGCATGGCTATATTCCAGGCTTATCTTCTCAATGAAAATCTGACCAAGTCACTCACCAGTTTCTGGGGGGGGTTGGGGGTTTTTTTGAGTTAGAGTCTCACTCTGTCGCCCAGGCTAGAGTGCAGTGGCACACTCCCACCGCCTTGACCTGCTGGGCTCCGGCGATCCTTCTGCCTCAGTCTTCCAAGTAGCCAGAACTACAGCCGCACACTACCATACCCGGTTAATTTTTTGATTTATTGTAGAGACAAGTTCTCACCATGTTGCCTAGGCTGATCTCGAACCCTCAGGCTCAGGCAATCCTCTCACCTCAGCCTCCCAAAGTGCTTGAGCCTCTACGCCCGGTCTCACTCACCAGTTTTAAACTCCCAGTTGCCTGCAATATAAAGCCCAAGTCTTTTTTTTTTTTTTGAGTCAGAGTCTCACTGTTGCCCAGGCTGGAGTGCAGTGGCACACTCACGGCCATTGCAACCTCGACCTGCTGGGCTCAGTAAATCCTTCCACCTCAGCCTTCCAAGTAGCTGGAGCTACAGGTGTACCCCACCCTGCCTGGCTAAATTTTTTTTTTTTATTTGTAGAGACGAAATCTCTCCAAGTTGCCCAAGCTGGTCTCAAACCGCTGAGCTCAGAAAATCCTCTCTCCTCCGCCTCCCAAAGTGCTGGGATTACAAGCATGAGCCACCACACCTGGCAGGCCCAAGCTTTTTAACATAGCTTATAATGTTCTTTACAGTATTTTCCTCACACCCTTCTTCACACGGAACTGCTCTTAGTTCTCCAAATTCACTCACTCTACTCTGGTCTTTGCACATGCCCCTTCTCCACCTTCCTTTTTACTGAGCAGCACTTTTTTTACTTTTTTCTTTTTCTTTTTTTTTTTAGTCAGAGTCTCACAGGCTGGAGTGCAATAGCATGATCACAGCTACCATAACTTTTGATCTGTTGGGCTCAGGTGATCCTTCTGCCTCAGCCTTCCAAGTAGCTGAGACTACAAGCATGCACTACAACACCCAGTTAATTTTTTAATTTATTGTAGAGACAAGGTCTTGGCATGTTGCCCGGGTTGGTCTTGAACACCTGGGCTCGGGCAATTCTCTCACCTTGGCCTTCCAAAGTGCTGGGATCACAGGCGTGAGTCACCACGCCTGTTGAGCTGCACTTTAGATTTCTTCAGAAAACCTCTCCGACATCCTCTTAACCCAATTCAGATGATTCTGCCTGTCTCTTGCCTTCTATGGCCCATATCACCCTCTACTCTCTGGACAATTTACTCGTCTGGATCCTGCAATAGACTGTGACATTGAAAGAAGTGAGGACCGGACTCTTCTCCACAACTGCCCACACAGCACCAAGTATAGTATCATGTACACAGAGGTTACTCGGTGAATATCTGTTACATGAATAAATTAAAAGCTAAAGTTGGGTTTATAAATAACTCTGCACAATGATTTTGCTGGTGTTACAATCCAGTAGGGAACACTAACACCTTTTCTTTTTTTCCATTTGTGAAATGTGCTTGGCCTATGCAATTACTTTGCTATGTTAACTATCAAACTGTTTAATTTGTGTTTTTTCCAGAGAAAATACTGAAGCCTAAAGGAATCTACAGAGGAGAAAATGGTTATTGTGAAATGAAAGATGTGAAACTGTCATGTTGAGGTAAGAAGAGTATCAACTTGAGACTTTGGAAGTAGTTTGCTCTCCACAACTACCACAAACCTGTTGTCTACCTTGGGCTCATCACTAGTATTTGGCTTTCTTCCGCTCTAAAAGAAAGGCTTTTAATAAATGCTCCTCTCACCAACTTTGTAGTTCTGAGTCATTCTGTTTATATTGTTTGTGTCTACCTATCATCACTGTTTGTGTCTATGGAACGATCATTTAACTTCACTTAAGAAGGGGTCTGTAAATGATAACTCTGTTTTAGTGTATCTAATGGCAGAATCTGTCTAGGTTTTCCATAGACATTACTTCTGGGTTCCAGTCTTCCCTGTGATTACATCTTTTTTTTTCTTTTTTTTTGAGTCAGAGTCTCACTCTGTCATCCAGGCTGGAGTGCAGGGCCACGCTCACCACCACCACAACCTCCATCTGCTGGGCTCAGGTGATCCTTCCACCTCGGCCTTCCAAGTAGTTGGAACTACAGACACATACCACCATGCCCGACTGATTTTTCTTGACTTATTGTAGAGACGAGTTCTCACCAAGGTGCTCAGGCTGGTCTCAAACCCCTGGACTCAGGTAATCCTCTAGCCTCAGCTCCCCAAAGTGCTGGGATTACAGGCATGAGCCACTGCGCCCGTCCTGAATACATCTTAATGACATTTCTGCCAGGTTTTCACAGCTTCATGAGAGCTATATGATAAGATTCCATTTACTTATTGAAATTTCTTGCCCCCAGTCTCTGTGTTTCAAGTTTTAGACTTTGGATCACACAAATACCAGATTCTTTTTTTTTAATAAAATTTTTATTTTAAAGATGTGGGGTACAATTCAGGGTTAGGTATACAAATGTTCATTATGTAGGTGCCCTTGTTGATGAGGTGTGCCCCCCCAGCAGTTTCCCTTTACTGCCAATCCCTTTCTTATAGTATTTAAAAAGTTGTTCAAGGTCCACTTATGAGTGAGAAGATGTGATATTCAGTTCTTTGTTTCTGTGATAGATCACTCAGTAAGTCGTTCCAAGATGCTGCAAAGTTCATAATTTTGTCCTTTTTTATGACTGTGTAATATTCCATCGTGTATATGTGCCACATTTTTTTTAATCCAGTCCTCTTTCAATGGTCAGCACGGTTGATTCCATGTTTTTGCTATTGTAAATAATGCTGCAATAAACATGCATGCAAGCCAGGCTCAGTGGCTCAGCCTGCAATCCCGCGCCTTTGGGAGGCTGAGGTGAGTGGATTGCCTGAGCCCGCGGGTTCAAGACCCGCCTGGGCGACTGGACGAGACCTCATCTCTACGATAAATCAAAAAAAAGCCGGGCGTGGTAACGCGCACCTGTAGTTCCAGCTACTTGGAAGGCTGAGGCAGAAGGATTGCCGGAGCCCAGCAGGTCGAGGCTGTGGTGGCCAGGAGCGGCCACTGCACTCAAGTCTGGGCAACAGAGTGAGACTCCAACTTAAAAATAAATAAATAAATAAATAAAATAAACATGCATGTGCAGGTATCTTTTCACAGAGTGATTTGATTCCTCCAGGTATATTCCCAGTAGGGGAATTGCGGGGTCATATGGGAGGTCAATTTTTAGATCTTTGAGGAATCACCATACTGTTTTCCACAGAGGCTGTACTAGTTTACACTCCCACCAACAATGGAGAAGTGTTCGCTTTTTGCTGCATCCTCTCCAGAATCTGTTGTTTTTTAAGTTACTGATGACTACCATCCTGATTGGAGTTAGGTGGTGTCTCAGTGTGGTTTGTATTTGCATTTCTTTGATGACTAGTGAGGCTGAGCATTTTTTCATGTATCTGTAAGCTGCTCATATGTCCTCTTTTGAGAAGTGTCTATTCATATCTTTTGCCCACTTTGTAATGGGGCTGTTAGTTTTCTTCTTTTCAGCATGTTTGAGTTTGAGTTCCTTGTAGATCTAGATGTTACCGGGAAATACCAGGTTCTTGAGGCTTTAATACTATGTATTACCTTACCTCTCAGGTCTTCAAAGTGGTTTTAAGTAACAGACAACACCCTTAACAGATGCTGGAGATTTACCATGTAGTAAAGTTCTGAAATGTAACTAAATAAAGACTGCTAGTGGAGAATAAGAGTCCACGATGTGCTTTGAATATGCATGTTGGCTGACAGGTGTAGCTTCAAAGGAAAGAAGGAAGCTGGTTTATGACTTGATATTTTCTGTATTAAATATGGAAAGTGGCCCAGCGTGGTGGCTCATGCCTGTAATCCCAGCACTTTGGGAGGCAGAAGCAAGAGGATTGCCTGAGTCTAGGGGTTCAAGATGAGCCAGAGCAACTTGGAGAGATCTAGTCTCTATAATAAGTCAAAAAATTAGCCAGGCGTAGTGGTGTATGCCTGTAGTTCCAGCTACTAAGAAGACTGAGGTGCAAGGATCGTCTGAACCCATCAGGTAGCGGCTGCAGTGGCTACTGCACTCCAGCCTGAGCAACAGAGTAAGACTCCTACTCAGTAAATAAATAAATAAATAAATAGATGATTAGATAGATAGATAGATAGATAGAGAGTGACCACCAAAGGAAGAGGTGGAATGGATCATCTCTCTGCTGCTACTGCTACCTCAGCTCAATATCTTGTAAATTAGAATATTACATGACTGATGAAGTGACTGTCCATGTGTTGCTGTGCAATCTACTATATGATCCCTGTTCTTTTCTAAAATGAGTAACTGAGTCACTTTTGACTAGGTTCTTTGGAATGTCATTCCTACCTGTGTCTCCTACAGACTCAATGAGCCACGGCATCTCTGATTAATACATTCTAGGTTGCTCTGTTTTCTGTATTTGTCAGCCATCAATATCTAGGCCTCATGATTTGGTTGTTTTGTTTTTTACATTTTTTTTCATGCAACATTTAGAGTGCTTATTTTGCATCCCTTTTCTATAACTTATACATGCTTTTCTATGTCCCTTTTCTATAATTTATCTGTATTACATCTGCATGAATGGCCAGATTTATGCTAGGTTCTTCTTTTTTCTAACATATTCACATCCACACAGAGAGAATCAGCTCACATATTCTTGGCTTTGATTAAAGCATGATTTCAAAAGTGGAGGTAAGTTCATGGTAGAGAATGAAGAAATAGATCTTTTGCTTTACCTCCGTTCTAGACTAATCCAATAACCTGATTAGATTTTTGTATTTTTTTATTGGCACATTAAAATTTTTTCAATTTTTTTATTGACACAATCTGTTGAGCTTTTTGAGTGCCTTCTATATTCTGGTTATTAATCCCAATCAGATGGATAGTTTGCAAATATTTTCTTCCATTCTGTTGATTGTCTCTTTAGTTTGTTGATTGTTCCCTCTGCTATACAGAAGCTTTTTAGCTTGATGTAGTTCCCTTTGTCTATTTTTGCTTTTTTTTTTGAATCAGAGTTTCACTCTTGTCACCCAGGCAGGAGTGCAGGGGCACGCTCACGACCACAACAGCCCCCACCTGCTGGGCTCAGGTGATCCTTCTGCCTCAGCCTTCCAAGTAGCTGGAACTACAGGCATGCCACCACGCCCAACTAATTTTTTTCATTTATTGTAGAGACAAGGTCTCACCATGTTGCCCAGACTGGTCTCAATCTATGGGCTCAGATAATCCTTTTACCTCCACCTCCCAAAGTACTGGGATTACAGGCATGAGCCACCACACCCAGCTATTTTTGCTTTTGTTGCCTATGCTTTTGAAGTCTTACTTAGGAACCCTTTGCCCAGATCAATGTCCTGGTGCATTTCTCCAATTTTCTTCTAGTAGTTTTATAGGTTCAGATCCTAGGTTTAAGTCTTTAATTCATTCTGACTTGATCATTTGCACATCGTGAGAGATGGGTTCCAGTTTCATTCTTTTGCATATGGATCTCCAGGTTTCCCAACACCATTTATTGAAGAGACTATCCTTTCCCCCATCGTATGTTCTTTCACCTTTGTCAAAAATAAGTTGACTCTAAATGTGTAGATTTATATCTGGGTTCTTTATTCCATTGGTCTACATATCTATTTTTATGCCAGTATATGTTGATTTTGTTACAGTAGCTTTGTAATATATTTTGAAGTCAGTTAGTGTGTTGCCCTCCAGCTTTGTTCTGTTTGTTCAGAATCGCTTTGGCTAAGCAGGGTCTTTTGTGGTTTTGTATAAATTTTAGGATTTTCTACTTCTGTGGAGAATGTCATTGATATTTTTATAAGAATTGTACTGAATCTGTAAATAACTTTGGGTAGTATTGTCATGCTAACAATATTAATTCTTCCCATCAAGAAGCATGAAATATCTTTCAATTTTTGTGAGTGTTCTCTTCAATTTCTTTCATCAGTGTTTTATAATTTTTATTGTATAGATCTTTCACTTTTGTTCAACTGATTCCTAGGTATCTTCTATTCTTTGCAGCTATTGTATTGCTTTCTTGATTTCTTTTTCAGATTATTTGCAGTTGATATATATAAATGCGACTGATGTGGTATGTTGGTTTTGTATTCTGCAACTATACTGAATTCGTTTATCAGTTCTCACACTTTTTTAGTGGAGTCTTTAGGTTTTTTTTTTAATTTAAGATCCTAGACCAGGCACAGTGGCTCACACCTATAATCCCAGCACTTTGGGAGGCCGAGGTGAGAGGATTGCTTGAGCCTATGGGTTCGAGACCAGTCTGGGCAACTTGGCAAGACCTCATCTCTACAATAAAAATAAAGAAATAAATAATTTTTTTTTAAAGTAGCCAGGCATGGTGGCGTGTGAAGTTCCAGCTACTTGGAAGGCTGAGGAGGAAGGATCACCTGAGCCCAGCTGGTCGAGGCTGCGGCGGCTGTGAGCATGCCACTGGCTTCCAGCCTGGGTGACAGAGCGAGCCTCCAACTCAAAAATAAAAAACTAACTAAATAAAAGATCCTGTCATCGGCAAACAAGTCTAATTTGAGTTCTTACTTTTCCATTTGGTTGCCATTTATTTCTGTCTCTTACCTAATTGCTCTGACCAGGAATTCTAGTACTATGTTGAATAAAGTGGACATCCTCAACTCGTTCCAGATCTTAGAGGAAAGGCTTTCAATTTTTTTCCATCCAATACCATACTAGAGGTGGGTCTGTTATATACGGCTTTTATTATTTTAAGGTATGTTCCTTCTATGTCCAGTTTGTTGAGGGTTTTTATCATAAAGGGATATAGAATTCTATTGAATGCTTTTTCAGCATCTATTGAAATGGTCATATGGATTTTGTTATTGGTTCTGTTGATGTGATGTATCATGCTTATTGATTTGCGTATGTTAAACCATGCTTGGGGCTATTGCTTTGTTAAACTCTGATGTGTCCACGTGGCTCATTGAGCTATAGCCACCATGTTTCCTGGCTTTGGCCCCTTCCTACCTTGGGGAGGTGAATCTCCTCTGTTTCTCTCTCTCTCTCTCTCTCTCTCTCATTTACTTGCTAAATAAACTATATTTTCCAATCTAAAAACAAAGCAAAAATACTCTTGTGTCCATGAGTCAAATCCCAGTTGATCATGGTGAATGATCTCTTAATGTGTTGTTGAACTCGGTTTCCTAGTATTTTGTTGTGAATTTTTCATCTCTATTGCAGTGGTACTGCCCTGTAGCTTTCTTTTTTTGTTCTGTCTTCGTCAGGTTTTGGTATCAGGGAAATGCTGGTCTCAGAATGAGTTTGGAAGTGTTCTTGCCTCTTCAATTTTTTTTTTTTTTTTTTTTTGAAGAATTTGAGTAGAATTGGTATTAGTTCTTCCTTAAATGTTTGGTAGAATTTAGCAGTGATACCATCAGGTCCTGGACTTTTCTTTGAGGGGAAGCTTTTTATTATGGCTTCAATTCCGTTACTCAGCACTGGTTTGTTAAGGTTTTCTATTTCTTCATAGTTCAATATTGGTGGCTTACATGTATCCAGGAATTTATTTATTTCTTCTAGGTTTTCCAATCTATTGGCATATAATTGCTCATAATGTATAATGATTCTGTATTTCTGTGATCTCAGTTGTTATGTCTCCTTTTCTGTTTCTGATTTTACTTACTTCAGGCTTCTCTATTTTTTCTTTGTCTAGCTAAAGGTTTGTCTATTTGATTTATCTTTTTAAAAAACCAACTTTTCATTTTGTAACTCTTCTGTAATTTTTTTGTTGGGGGAGGATTTGTTGTTTGTTTGTTTGTTTTAGAGACTGGGTGTCACTATGTCGCTATGTTCCCCACCTAAGATGGTGGGGAAGCTGGTCTTCCATCTCAGTCTTGTTTTTTCTAGTATAGTAGTTGAGGGGAAATGTTTTGTGCCACCTGGTGGTGGGCAGATTGAGGGTAAGGATATCGTGGATATGGAAGTCCAATTCTCTTGCTCTCTGCCCAGAGTTTTTCCACTTTTCAGCAGTCCTGGTAACTGTCTCATCCCCATATTTGAGTTCTGAGATGTTGCTGGGGATAATCTCATCTCTGCATATTTGATTTTGGTTTTCTGTGTGGGGAATAAAGCCAGCTTACTTCTACACTGTCATTTTGGAACTAGAACCAATTAGTTTTTGAAAAACTTATTTTTTTTTATTTAATGCTTTATAACATTATCAAACTACTACAAGTATGTGGAAAAACATACAAATAGTACACTTGGATAATAGACCTTCTGCTGCTCCATTTATGTTAATCCAAGGCAATTATACCCATATGTTATAAAATATTATTTGTTGTATAGATTGATAAATGTACATATCTATTGCCTTATCAGTTTGACAGAAGACATAGCTCACATTTCTTATTCTATCAACTTCAGACAGTATATCTTTATTCCCCATAATCCAAAATTAGGATATTAATAAGCCTACAAGTTTCTTCAATTCCTACAACTTTTCTCTTTACCTCCCAGCTTCTTTCAGATAGAATTTTGCTTGTATATCACAATAGCAAATGATTTTTACATTAAGTAGCTATAACTGAATCTTATTTGCTTATATATAGGTTAAAAAATAGTTTTGATTGAAAAATTTAATTTCAACAGCATTTAAACCACAAGAAATATACTTAATTTTTTGTTGTTGTTTTTTTTTTTTTTTGAGTTGGAATCTCACTCTGTCACCCAGGCTGGAGTGCAGTGGCATGCTCATGGCCACCGCAGCCTCGACCTGCTGGGCTCAGGTGATCCTTCTGCCTCAGCCTTCCAAGCAACTGGAACTACAGGCATGCACCACTACACCCTGGCTAATTTCTTGATGAACTATAGAGACAAGATCTCACCAAGTTGCCTCTGGCTGGTCTCGAACCCCTGGGCTCTGCCAATCCTCTCGCCTCAGCCTCCCAAAGTGGGGGATTACAGGTTTGAGCCACCACATCTAGCTCTTAATTTTTAAATAACTATGTAAATATAATTTGCTCATGAGCTCAAATGTGTACGATGATTGTATTTCCTGCTCAGAAGTCCAGGCTGGGTGCAGGCTCACACCTGTAATCCCAATACTTTGGGAGGTCAAGGCAAGAGGATTACTTGAGCCCAGGAGTTTGAGACCAGTCTAGGCAGCATAGGAAGACCTTATCTGAAAGAATATAAATAAAAAGTCCACCGGACACGGTGACTCAGCCTATAATCCCGCACTTTGGGAGGCCGAGGTGAGTGAATTGCCTGAGCCGGCGGGTTCGAGACCCACCTGGGCAACTTGGCGAGACCTCATCTCTGCAATAAATCAAAAAAATTAGCTGGGTGTGGCAGCGCCCGCCTGTAGTTCCAGCTACTTGGAAGGCTGAGGCGGAGGGATTGCCAGAGCCCAGCAGGTCGAGGCTGCAGTGGCCAGGAGCGGCCACTGCACTCCAGTCTGGGCGACTGAGTGAGACTCCAACTCAAAAATAAAAATAAAAAATAAAAATAAATAAATAATTAAATAGAAAGTCCAACATTCTGCCTTGATAGGGAATGTTATTGAAAGTTAGTTAAATGAAGCCTCTGCTCTTCTCCATAGATTATTCAAAATTATACCATATTGTGTCACATTCTTATTTTGATAATGAAATAAACAAGTAGTTTCCTTGTTTGAATTTCCTGGCATTTTCATTTTTTCTTATTGAGTGAAAAAAAACAAGCCATGGCCACAGCCATTGCTACAGCCATTGCCACAGCCACTGCCAGGCCATAGTGGCCATTGCCTTGCTAAGCTATGGTATGGCCATGTGCTCTTTGAGCTATGGCCAGGCCATGTTTTCTTAAGCTTTGGCCCCCTCCCCTCCCTTGGGGAGGTGAATTCCCTCTTTCTCTCTCTCCAATTTACTTTCTAAATAAACTATATTTTCTAATCTAAAAAATTTTTTAAAAGAAAGGAAAAAACATAGACCTTTATTAACTTACTACCATGATCTTCCAGGTTCTCACGCATCCTACTGATTACAAGGAAACTCCTCTCCTCCAATTTCTTTAGAATTATATCATCTAGTTGGAGAAAGAGAAATACAAGTGGACAGACACAGGGTATTGTGTTTAAATTTCAGCACTTTGTTTGACAAATCATGCTGACAGAATGGGGTGCGGTGGCTCACGCCTATAATCCCAACACTTTGGGAAGCGAAGGTGAGAGGATTGCCCAAGTCCAGGGGTTCGAGACCAACCTGGGCAACTTGGTGAGACCTCATCTCTACAAATAAATCAAAAAATTGGCCAGGCATGATGGTACACACCTGTAATTCCAGCTGCTTGGAATGCCGAGGCAGAAGAATCGCCTGAGCCCAGCAGGTTGAGGCGGTGGTGGCTGTGAGCATGCCACTGTACTCCAGCCTGGGCAACAGAGTGAGACTCCAAATCAAAAAAAAAGGAAAAGGAAAAAAAATGTTAGCGCGATGTGAGCCTGTAATACCAACACTTTGGGAGGCAGAGGCAAGAGGCTGGCCCGAGTCCAGCCTGGGCAGCTTGGCAATCCCTTATCTCTACACTAAATCAAGAAAAATTAGCCAGGCGTGATTGCACATGCCTGTAGTTCCAGCTCCTTGGAAGGCTAAGGCGGAAGGATCGCCTGAGCCCAGCAAGTCGAGGCTGCGGTGGCGGGGAGCGTGCCACTGCACTCCAGTCTGAGCGACAGAGTGAGACTCCAACTCAAAAAAACAAACAACAACAAGTCAAGACTACATGTATGTTGTGAGAGACCATGATATGTTTGCATATATAAAATCACATCCAGAGGATTTTCCTGAAAAAAAGATGAGAAAACTTATAGTGAAATTTGGGGAAAATTCCACCTAGTACGTTGAAGTCTTCAAAATACTTGTTCCAGTTTCATGAATACTTATTATTTCTGAATTTTATGAAACATGTTTCCGATGACAGCTTAAGTTTATGTTACTCTATATGTTAACACCATGTAATTAAAATAGTTATCATGAAAAAAAGTCATGTGGACAAACGTGAATGACTCTAGAGTAAAGTAAACCAGATACTGAACTGCCTAAAAACTGAGTCATAGGCATATTAATTTTTAAACCTGAATATATTTAGCCTAGAGAAAGCAAGATTTAAGAAGAAGATCGAGGCATCTGTTTACAGATCTCAGAAAATATGCTTTTTTTTTTTTTTTTTTTTTTTTTTTTGG
>NW_007260389.1:198352-203869 GCF_000164805.1 Carlito syrichta | reverse complement strand
TTGGAGTCTCACTCTGTCACCCAAACTGGAGTGCAGTGGCCGCTCCCGGCCACTGCAGCCTTGACCTGCTGGGCTCCGGCGACCCTTCCGCCTCAGCCTTCCAAATAACTGGAACTACAGGTGCATGCTACCACGCCCAGCTAATTTTTGATTTATTGTAGACATGAGGTCTTGCCAAGTTGCCCAGGCAGGTCTCGAGCCCGCGGGCTCAGGCAATCCACTCATCTCAGCCTCCCAAAGTGCTGGGATTACAAGCTGAGCCACCGAGTTTGGCTTAAATATGCTATTTTAAATAGGAACTATGCAATCTTTGCATAGCTTTATGAAAGGAAACAAGGGTCGATATTTGAAAATTTCAGGGAGACCTATGTTATTATAGTACCTCTAACTTTGCAACAATAACTCCATCCAAAAGTGCGGTCGTGTGTTTCTTATCACTAGAAGTTTTCAAGTAGAATCTCATTCCGCATGGGTCTGGAGCATTCCATAGGATTTCTGCTTTGGATGGAAGTTGTAACTAATATCTTTCACATTTTTTTTAAATTCCTGGGTTTTGTGAGTCAAAATGGATGTAGAGTTTATACATAATTGTTTGTATTATTTGTTAAATGCCCATGTAAATTATTGTTCCGTGAGTGTATTGCCAGTTCTGGAAAAATTGGTTTGTTATTTATGTCATGAATTATCCTTACTATTTGTTATATATCTTTGTATTTGCCTTCTTTTTGCCCCTCTTTTCTCCACTTAGAGCCACTTAGGGGAAATTTTCTTGCTGAGGAAATCAGTGCATTCCAGGGTCACAATGAAAAAATGAAAGAAGTTTAAAACACTTTTATTTTGGCTCTAGTAAGACTGCAAAGTAACTGGCTCATGCAAAATTTAATAATTATATGTGGTTTCTTTATTTAACAGCTATCATTATGCCATTATGTATCAGACCATAATCTACTCTGAGCTTTCTTTCCTAATATTTGGAACTGATATGTAGAAATGACAGCATTCAGAGAGAAAGTATTTCATATCTCCTTATTTCAGTAGAAACATCTTTTCCATATTCTACCATCCCTTCAAGTTCTAATGAATTATTTATGTATAGAGTGAAATATTGTGTCCAATAATTGTGTAGCTGATAATTTCATAAGTGACAGTTTTTGTGAGATTGTTAACCCCACACATTGATGATAACAACAACAAAATTCTATGTGCTCAGGCATAAAATAAAGGAGAATTTTATTTAGAAACTTTTGGATTTGAATAATTTTAGTACTTAATTTAGAATTCCTTTTATTTGTCCATGAGTTCTCAATGTGAAGCAACACATTTCCACTATGCCATTATTTTTAATGCACTATAAATAATTAACATAGGTTAAAGACAAAAACCTTCCTAACATTAAAATATTAAAAATGTAAATATTGGGAGGTATTATGAAACCTGAACAAAGTGTTTTAACAGCTTAAGACTGCTATACTTGCAAACAAATAACTTGATAGCAGCATACAGAAAATTTTCAGATAAAAGATTTCCTTCTTTTTTTTTTCAGGGACTGGAATTATACATGTCAGCTAGATTTTACACTATCTCTTTAGCTTTTTATCTTCCATTATTTTGCCTCTTCATTTTTTCTATTGGTATTTCTTGAATCTGTCCTCCAAATTGCTAATGTCTTACTTCAGCTATATCTAATTTGTTGTTAAATACATCTGTTGAATTTTTAATATTCAGTGTATATTTCAATTCTAGACTTTGCATTCAATCCTTTTTTTTCCCCCAAGTATCTCACTCTCGCCCAGACTTCAGTAGCACGCTCACGGCCACTGCAGCCTCAAACTGCTGGACTCAGGCGATCCTTCCTCCTCAGCCTTCCAAGTATCTGAAACCATAGGCACATGCCACCATGCTCGGCTCATTTTTTGATTTATTGTAGAGACGAGGCCTCGCCAAGTTGCCCAGGATTACAGGCATGAGCCACCACAACTGGTGCATTCAATCCTTTTTACTGACTTGAATAAAAATTCCAGCTCCTGTTTAAATGTCCCACTTGATCACTTAATTTCTTGAAGATTTTAGTCACAGTTATGTTTAAACTCTGTGTCTAGCTCCAACCTTCAATATGTATCGCTCCAGTTCTGTCAGATTGGCAAATGTTCTTCTCGGGTACTTGTTACTACTTTCTGCTCAGGTTTTCAGTCTCTCAAGCTCCTGCTTCCTTGATCAGCAAGTACCTTGAGATATAAACTGTGCCAAATGTTGAGCTCAAATCTTAGGATTACCTTCTGTCTGGGAATTTGTTCAGCTGAATCTTTGCTGCTTTGGTAGCTGATCTATCCCATCAAAAACTCACAGTTTACCCGTCTTGTATAGTTGTTCTCAGTGAAAGAGTTGTTCCAACACTGTACAGTCTTGTTGCTTTTTTCCCTTATTAAAAATTACATTACAGCCAGGCTCGGTGGCTCAACCTGTAATCCCAGCGCTTTGGGAGGCTGAGGTGAGTGAATTGCCTGAGCCCGAGGGGTTCAAGATCCACCCGGGCAACTTGGTGAGACCGCATCTCTACAATAAATCAAAAATTAGGCGGGCGTGGTAGCACGCGCCTGTAGTTCCATCTATTTGGAAGGCTGAGGCAGGAGGATCGCCAGAGCCCAGCAGGTCGAGGCTGCAGTGGCCGGGAGCGGCCACTGCACTCCAGTCTGGGTGACAGAGTGAGACTCCAACTTAAAAAAAAAAAAAAAATTATATTATATATTATATAGATCACAAAGATAGCAAATGCAAATGCTAGAGACAAAGAAACGTAACTACTAGAAGAAGAACCATAAGCAAAATTGTGAAGCAGGTTAATTTTTCCCAAATGTCATTTTGCTTCTCTTTTTTCCACCATTTCTTACATTTTCCATTTTCTTTCTACTGCAACCCAACATACTGTGTTGGGCTGTACAGTCAGTCTAACTTTTAGAAATCTTCTCAGAAGACTAAATTAAACTAAGAACCAAAAAGATGGTGATGACAGACACCAAGAAATTACATACATATCTCATAATTTAAGGGATCAGGAAAATGGGAAAGAAATATTTGCAAAACCACAGGAAGAACTGAAGCAGGACACCGGCAGGTCCATGTTAGCAGTCATCAAAATACCTGGTAGGCAGCCACCTACCCATAGAGAAGATACCTCCTACCTTAAAGTTCACTGGGATTCTCTTAGAATTTCGTTTGTTTTTCACTGTTTATTACCTTTTATGGTAATCTACTATGTATTATATTGGTGATATAGAAATGAACTATGTTCTGTATATTCTTTTTAACTCTAATAGTTCCTCTTTTATTTATTTATTTATTTTTTTTTTTTTTTTTTTTTTAGTCAGAATTTCACTCTGTCACCCAGGCTAGAGTGCAGTGGCATGCTCACGGCCACCACAACCTCAACCTGCTGAAAATGCTGAAAATGCAGTTAAATATTTCTTAGATGTCTAAACTTCCTAGTAGATCTCAGTTGGAAGAAAAATTACTTCTGTGAGGATAGAAAGAAGACAACTAAAGAGCAAGGTGGTCTGGTCAGGTTTTTCATCTTCAAGAAGAGAGATTAGGCCAGGCTCAATGGCTCACGGCTGTAATCCCAGCATTTTGGGAGGCCAAGGCAAGAGGATCACTTGAGCCCAGGAGTTCAAGACCAGCTGGGGAAACATAGCAAGACCTCATCTCTACAAAATAATCAAAAATTAGCCAAGCATGGTGGCACTGGCCTGTAGTCCCAGCTACTCAGGAGGCTGAGGCAGAAGGATCAGCTGAACCCAGGAGGTCGAGGCTGTAGTGAGCTGTGGCAGTGCCACTGCACTCCAGCTTGGGTGACAGAGTGATACCCTGACTCAAAAAAAAGGGGGAGGAGTTAGAAAAATATGGACCTTGGGCCAAATTCAGTCTGTAACTTTTCTGTAAATGATGTTCTATTGGAACACAGTCACGTCATCTATTTATACACTTACTATGGCTGTTTTTGTACTACAATGGCAGTGTTGAGTGATAAACACAATCTGAAACACAGGCCTAAAATGTTGACTGTTTATTCTTTTCCGGAAAGGTTTGCCAACCCCCTCTCAAGAAGATCTTGGTAATAGTGACATCAGTGAAAATGGCAAAGTGAGGACCCTCGAAATTTCTCCCTCCACAAAAGCAATGAAAAATGTTGATTTAAATGGTCAGAGTCAACTTTTTCAGATCTCCAGAAATGAGTTAAAGGCTTCCAATGTTGTGGGGCGAGCTTATTCAAGAAAAATGGCTGGATGTCTGTAAGAAAAGTCAGCTTTGTGACATGTTAGCATTCCCTGGTCCCAGCCCCCACTCTCCAGTTCAGAAACATCCTAGAAAAATACTCATCTACACTCCTGGTGTTTCCTGGCAGTCACTGGAGGAAGCAAAACAGAGCTGGAGCTCTTTCCAAGTGTAATGCCCAGAGTCTGTTGTTGTTTGTTTTTGCTTTGTTTTTTTACTTGTCTGGTGAGTCCCTTGAAGAACTCATCAACAGGTTGCCTTGGAGCTCACCCAGTTCAAAAGACTTCTCTCAAGGGATGTCTTTTTTTAAAAACAATTACAGGCAAGTGTTTCCATTTTGTGGCTGCCTGAGGAGATGAACAACAATTGAAACCAAAACAAAAAAACAAAAAAAAACCTAACCAATAAGCTAAAAAGGAAAAGAAAAACTTTGAAATTAAGATGTCTATAGGGACATAAAAAGGCTATGATATGCCAGGTACGGTGGCTCATGCCTTAAACCCAGCACTATGGGAGGTGGAGGTGGGAGGATTGCCTGAGCCCACGGGTTTGAGACCAGCATGGACAACGTGGCAAGAGCTTGTCTCTACAATAAGTCAAATAGTAGCCAGGCATGGTGATGCACTCCTATGGGTCCAGCTACGTAGAAGACTGAGGCAGGAGGATGGCCTGAGCCCAGCAGACTGAGGCTGTGGTGGCCATGAGCATGCCACTGAACTCCAGCCTGAGTGACAAAGTGAAACCCCAACTTAAAAAAAAAAAAAAAGCCGGGCTCGGTGACTCAGCCTGTAATCCCGCGCCTTTGGGAGGCTGAGGTGAGTGGACTGCCTGAGCCCGCGGGTTCGAGACCCGCCTGGGCAACCTGGCGAGCCCTCATCTCTACAATATACCAAAAATCCGCCGGGCGTGGTAGCGCGTGCCTGCGGTTCCGGCTACCCGGAAGGCTGAGGCGGAAGGATGGCCCGGGAGCCCCGCAGGTCCAGGCTACGGTGGCCGGGAGCGGCCACGGCACTCCAGTCTGGGCGGCGGAGTGAAACTCCAACTCAGGAAAAAAGAGCTCTGACTTGAGTTTCAGTCAATGACAAAAACTTAAAATTTAAAAATAAAAAAGCTCTGGCAAAATCCTAGGGAGCTAGACAACCGTGGGTGTATACCTAGGGGGGTGCACAGGCTCAGGAAATACCTGGAAAGGCCCTAACCTCTCATCTCTGGCTTACTTTGAGAATCCGTGTAGGCCGAAAGTAAATG
>NW_007260389.1:195295-197914 GCF_000164805.1 Carlito syrichta | reverse complement strand
GCAGGTGGAGGCTGCGGTGGCCGGGAGCGGCCACTGCACTCCAGTCTGGGCGACAGAGTGAGACTCCAACTCAAAAATAAATAAATAAATGTCCTAAAAGAAGCCCAGATGTCGAACTCATGAGAAAAGACTTTTTTTTTTGTTTTGACTTAGAGTCTCATTCTGTTGCCCTGGCTAGAGTACAGTGGCACGCTCACAGCCACCGCAGCCTCTACTTGCTGGGTTCAAGCAATCCTTCCGTCTCAGACTTCCAAGTAGCTGGAACTACAGGCATGCACCACCATGCCTGGGTAATTTTTTGATTTATTGTAGAGATGCGGTCCCATCAAGTTGCTTGGGATGGTCTCAAACCCGTGGGCTCAGGCAATTCTCTCACTTCAGCCTCCCAAAGTGCTGGAATTTCAGGCATGAGCCACCACACCCAGCTTAGAAAAGACTTTAAATCATCTATCACAAATATGTTCAAAGACCAAAAGAAGAGTGTGCCTAAAGAAGTAAAATATGAAAGCCAGGCACTGTGGCTCAAGTCTGTAATCCCAGCACTTTGAGAGGCGGAGGCAAGAGGATTGCCTGAGTCCAGGGGTTCAAGATCTTCCTGGCCAACTTGGCAAGACCTCATCTCTACAATAAATCAAAAAATGCATGGTGGCGCATGCCTGTGGTTCCAGCTACTTGGAAGGCTGAGGTGGAAGGATTGCCTGAGTCCAGCAGGTCGAGGCTGCAGTGACTGTGAGCATGCCACTACACTCCAGCCTGGGCTACAGAGTGAGACTCTGACTCAAAAAAAAGAAGTAAAGTATGAGAACAATGTCGTACCAAATAGAAAATACCAGTAAAGAGATAGAAATTACAAAAAACAAAGAAACTATAAAGTTGAGTAATAGAAATGAAAAATTCCCTAGAGATTCTCGTAACAGATTTGAAAAGACATTTTTATTTTTTTAATGTTTTTATTTTATATGTTAAAGACTTTCATTTTTAGTTTAAGTTATAGTTTTTGAGTTGGAGTCTCACTCCCCTTGCCATGGCTAAAGCACAGCGGTATACTCATGACCACCCCAGCATCGATCTGCTGGGCTCCGGCGATCCTTCCGCCTCAGCCTTCCAAGTAGCTGGAACCACAAGCATGCTACCACGCCCAGCTATTTTTTTATTTTATTGTAGAGACGAGTTCTCACCAAGTTGCCCAGGCTGGTCTCAAACCTGCAGGCTCAGGCAATCCACTTGCCTCAGCCTCCCAAAGTGCTGGGATTACAGGCTGAGCCATCAAATCCAGCCCTTTTATTTTTAAAATAAATTTTTTAAAATTTAAGTAGAGACGAGGTCTCACTACATTGCCCAGACTGGTCTCAAATTCCTGGGCTCAAGCAATTCTCCAGCCTTAGCCTCCCAAAGTGCTGAGATTACAGGCATGAGCCACCATATTCAGCCTTGAAAAGACATTTTGTTAATTATTATTTTTTTATTATAAAGATGTGGGGTACAATTCAGGGTTAGGTATACAAACATTTATTATTCACATACCCTTGTTGATGAGGTATCCCCCCCTCCCCTAGCAGTTTCTCTCAACTGCCAATCCCACCTCCCCTCCCCTGACAGTTTCCCATTACTGCCAAACGCCTTCTTATAGTATTATAATTGTTCAAGGTCCGCTTGAGTGAGAATATATGGTACTCTGTTCTTTGTTTCTGTGGTAGATCACTGAGCATGATCGACTCCACATCCATCCAAGTTACTGCAAAGTCTATATGTTTGTCCTTCTTTATGGCTGCATAATATTCTATTGTGTATATGCACCACATTTTTTAAAATCCAGTCCAGCTTCGAAGGCCAACATGGTTGGTTCCATGTTTTTGCTACTGTGAATAGAGCTGCAACGAACATACGTGTGCAGGTATCTTTTTTGTAGAGTGATTTGAGTTTCTCCGGGTATATTCCCAATAGGGGAATTGCTGGGTCATATGAAAGGTCAATTTCTAGTTCTTTCAGAAATCACCACACTGTCTTCCAAAGAGGCTGCACTAGTTTGCATTCCCACCGGCAGTGTAGAAGCATTCCTTTTTCTAAGCATCATCACCAGCATCTGTTGTTTGTTGTATTAATGTTGGCCATTCTTACTGGGGTTAGGTGGTATCTCAATGTGGTTTTGATTTGCACTTCTCTGATGATGCGTGAGGCTGAGCACTTTTTCATGTGTCTGTTGACTGCCCATATATCTTCTTCTGAGAAGTGTTTATTCATGTCTTTTGCCCACTTTTTAAAGGGGCTGTTTGTTTTTCTCCTTTCGGCACATTTGAGTTCCTTGTAGATCCTAGATATTAGGCCTTTGTCAGATATACAGTTGGCAAATATTTTTTCCCATTCTGTGGGCTGTCTCCCTGTTCTCTTGATGGTTTCTCTTGCTTTGCAAAAGCTCATTAGTTTGATGAGGTCCCACTTGTCTATCTTATTTCTTAAGGTATTGAACTTTAGGGTTCTGAATAGGAATTTGTTTCCAGTTCCAATTTCCATAAGGGTATCTCCTGCGCTTTCTAAGGTTCTTATAGTTTGAGGTTTTATGTTTAGGTCTTTGATCCATTTAGAGTTAATTTTTGTGTATGGTGATAGGTAGGGGCCCTA
>NW_007260389.1:194613-194886 GCF_000164805.1 Carlito syrichta | reverse complement strand
GTCATTTCCAGGTCTGAGAAGAATGATGTTGGTAGCTTAATGGGTATTGCGTTGAATCTGTAGATTGCCTTTCGTAGCATGGACATTTTAACAATGTTGATTCTTCCTATCCATGAGCATGGAATATTTTTCCACTTGTTTGTGTCTTCTTGGATTTCTTTGGGCAGCGTTTTGTAGTTCTCATTGTAAAGATGGAAAGACATTTTTTTAAATCAGCACAAGCCGGGCTCGGTGGCTCAGCCTGTAATCCCGCGCCTTTGGGAGGCTGAGGTG
>NW_007260389.1:187331-194379 GCF_000164805.1 Carlito syrichta | reverse complement strand
AAAAAAAAAAAAAAAAATCAGCACAACTTCATAATTGGTCAATTGAAATGATCTAGTCTGAAAAACAGAAAAGAAAAACAATAAATATAAATGACAAAGCAGGCTGGACATGGTGTCTCAAGCCTATAATTCCAGCACCTTGGGAGGCCAAGGTGAGAGGATGGCCTGAGCCCAGGGGTTCGAGACCAGCCTGGGCAACTTGGTGAGACATCGTCTCTATAATAAATCAAAAAATTAGCTGGGCGTGGTGCCACATACCTGTGGTTTCAGCTACTTGGGAGACTGAAGCAGAAGACTGAACAGGTCAAGGATGCAGTGACTGTGAGCCTGCCACTGCACTCCAGCCTGGGTGTCAGAGTGAGATTCCAACTCAAAAAAAAAAAAAAAATGAATAAGACCTCAAAGTCCTCTGGGAAATTATGAATACAACATACATACTAATAGACTCAGAAAGAGAGGACAGACAGGCTAGAACCAGTATTTGAAGAAATGATAGCTGAAAATGTCCCAAATGTATTGAAAAACATTAGTTTATGCATAAGTAGGTCAATAACTTCAAGTTGAATAAACTAAGAGATTTATACCTCAATATGATACATCATAATCTCCTAAAGAATGAAGACAAAGAAACTTGGCCGAGCTCAGTGGCTCAAGCCTATAATCCCAGCACTTTGGGAGACCGAGGCAAGAGAGTTGCCTGAGCCGGTGGGTTTGAGACCAGCCGGGGCAACATGGCAAGACCTAGTCTCTACAGTAAATAAGTAAATAAAAATTAGCTGGGCATGGTAGCATGCGCCTAGAGTTCTGGCTACTTGGAAGACTGAGGCAGAAGGATCATCTGAGCTCGGTAGGTCAAGGCTGCAATGGCCGGGAGCATGCCACTGCACTCCAGCCTGGGAGACAGAGACTCCAACTTAAAAAAAAAAGAAAAACTTATTATCAGCAAATGAGAAATGACTCGTGTACTATGGCCTCTTGGTAATATTAATAGCTCATTCTCATTAGAAATCACAAAGCACATAGGATAGTGGGTTGACCTATTCAAGTAATGAAAACAAAAGACTATCAATCAGGGACTCTATAAACAGCAATACTATCTATCAAAAATGAGAGAAACCAGGCACAGTGGCTCATAGCACTCTGGCAGATCACTTGAAGCCAGAAGTTCGAGACCACCTTGGTCAACATAATGAAACCCTATGTCTCAAGAAAAAGTAAAAAAAAATTAATTACCTGGCCACGGTGGCATGCACCTGTAATGCCAGCTATATGAGGAATGCTGAGGTGGGATGATCACTTAAGTCCAGGAGTTTGAGGTTGCAGTGAGCTATGTTACACACTGCATTCCAGCCAGGGAAATAGAACAAGACCCTGTCTCAAAAAAAAAAAGAGAGAGAATTAATTGCTAACATGAAATACAAAAGGAGGTATTTTAGGTCTAAATAAATAAGTATTTGGCAGTAACTCAGACCTACTTGAAGAAATAAAGGGTACTAGTAAAAGTAAAAGATAGCATCAATGCAATTTTTTGTTTGTAATTTTTTTCTCCTGATTTAAAAGATAACTACAGGCCAGGCTCGGTGGCTCAGCCTGTAATCCCAGCGCTTTGGGAGGCCGAGGTGAATGGATTGCCTGAGTTCGCGGGTTCGAGACCCGCCTGAGCAACCTGGCGAGACCTCATCTCCACAATAAATCAAAAATTAGCTGGGCATGGTAGCGTGCGCCTTTAGTTCCAGCTACTTAGAAGGCTGAGGTGGAAGAATCGCCAGAGCCCAGCAGTTCGAGGCTGCAGTGGCCAGGAGCGGCCACTGCACTCCAGTCTGGGTGACAGGGTGAGACTCCAACTCAAAAAAAATAAAAAATAAAAATAAATAAAAGATAACTACATAAACCAATAAGTATAAGTCAATGTTGATGGGTACACAATATAAAACAATCTAATTTGTAAAAATAGCAGCATAAGAAAAGGAGTCAGAGTTATATAGAAGCAAACTTGAGTCAGGTCCAGTGGCTCATGCCTGTAATCCCAGCACTTTGGGAAGCAGAGGCAAAAGGATTGCCTGAGCCCAGGGGTTTGAGACCAGCCCTGGCAACTCGGCGAGACCTCATCTCTACAGTAAATCAAAAAATAACTGGGCGTGATGGTATGTGCCTATAGTTCCAGTTACTTAGAAGACTGAGGTGGAAGGATCACCTGAACCCAGCAGGTCAAGGCTACAGTGGCCATGAACTTGCCACTGCACTCCAGCCTGGGTTACAGAGTTAGACTCCAACTCAAAAAAATAAATAAATAAGATAAAGAATAGATGTCACTTTCCTCCCCTCTCCTCCACCCACAGCTAATTTCCCCCCCCACTCCCACACCAACCAACTCAGTTCCAAAAACTGCATACATGTCAACACTTGCAGGGCTCAGAGCTGGGAAACTCTGAGACTCCCTCACTACCAGAAGCCAACTTAGAAAGGCACAGAAAGTAAGAAAGACTGAGCAGTGACCCCACACCATTGGCCACAGGGGCTATCCCACGGCACATCTGAGACTATTTCAAAGAGGAAGTGAAACTAATATAAAGCAGAAAATCCTATCATAAACAAATATTTTGTATGAAACATTAATGGAACTGAAAAGGTACTGTACTTAAATTCAGAACAAAATAACTTTGGCTCATACTCTGAAAAATAAGTGTTTAAATCATACTCGATAATGCAGAGTCAAATGAAACTGTGCACATTGGATTCACCAAGAGATATATGTGCACAAGTGCACTGATGGGCACACCTGCACACAGCAGGCTGATTATCCTGGATAAAAAGGTCCTCATGGCCAGCCCGGTGACTCACACCTGTAATCCCAACACTTTGCAAGGCAGATTGCTTGAGCCTGGGGGTTCGAGGCCAGTCCAGGCAACTTGGCGAGGTCCTCTCTCTACAATAAATCAAAAAATTAGCTGGGCATGATGGCACACGCCTATAGTTCCAGCTACCTGGAAGGCTGAGGCAGAAGGATGGCCTGAGCCCAGCAGGTCAAGGCTGCAGTGGCCATGAGCGTGCCACTGCATTCTAGCCTGGGCAACAGAGTGAGCCTCTGATTCAAAAAAAAACAAAAGAAGGAAAAGAGAAAAAAAGAAGGAACCTCATGAAGTACAGTGTGTCCTCCCAAAGCTGATTGTGCCCATACATTTGGGGGAACTGAGAGGGTTTGGGGGTTTTCCCCCCCTCTAGGAGAGCACACCTTCCTTCTATTTCCCAGTTTTTTTTCTCTGGCTCTTTAATTTTACTTAAGAAGAATGACCCTCCCCCAACAAAAAAAAAACAACATTATTAAATACCAAATGCCAGAAAATGGTCCTTCTAGCATCAAACTGGAGCATGGGAATTTTTATTAGTGTTACTAGATCTGAACTATCAAATTTAAAACAGTATTATAATATTAGAAGCTGATTTTAGAGTTATATTACAGCTCATTTCATAGAGAACCAGAGAAGTGAAATAAATATGTAAATGTGCTTCTTAATTTGTATGACATACCCACCTCGCTACTTCAAGTGAGAAATGTGGATTTACATGTTCAAGACACATGAAGAAAATAATCGTGTATATTTTCATCTCTAACTCAGAGACTGTCATCCAACATCTCTCACGCTGTGCTCATTCACACACTAAGTACAATGACTCCTCTTTGGCAGAGTTACCGCGTATGTCTAAATCAAACAGGCTAATCAAATGACTGGATTATGTATAAGCCTCTTTAAATAAAATAGGGCCAAGGAATATTTAGTGGTAGGATGTTATTATTGTCATCATATTATTATAGCAACCACTAGGAATTTACCCGGTTTAAAAAAAATGCCAAAGGCCGGGCGCAGTGGCTCAAGCATGTAATTCCAGCACTTTGGGAGACCGAGGTGAAAGGATTGCCTGAGTCCAGGGGTTCGAGACCAGCCTGGGCAACATGGTGAGACCTCGTCTCTACAATAAATCAAAAAATTAGCCAGGCATGGTGGCACGCACCTGTAGTTCCAGCTACTTGAAAGGCTGAGGCGGAAGGATCACCTGAAGCCAACAGGTCGAGGCTGCAGTAGCCATGAGCGTGCCACTGCACTCCAGCCTGGGTGATAGAGTGAGACTCTGACTCAAAAAAAAAAGTCAAAACCGCTTTCATTTTTGTATTTTTTACAGAAATATCTCTGAAAAAAATGCATCCTGTGAAGTAACCCTTTAAGTAGATTGGAGATACTGGTTTCTATCCATTTATAAAATAAACATTGTGTTTATTTCATTAAAATTAGCAAACCTCCATGAATGCCATTTATGTTCAAAGAAATTGCTCTAAGTAAAATATCTGCCAGAAACTAAAAGCACTTTAAAGTGGTTTGGCATTACTGCTGTCTTGGTTATCATTATGAGGAGGGACAGAGTCACATCTATGGCCACTAGGGGGCGAGAGTACCTTATGGCTTCATCACCAAACAAAAAGAAAGTGATCAGAACTGTGAGATCCCAGACTGTTATTGCAGCGTCTGGTAGGAGCCAACACCTCACAGAGATCACAGAAACCTGCTGGTCCTCCACAGGGACCCACTGAAAGGTGCACTACAATCTGGGGAAAGGGGAGATAAGCCAGAGAAAATCTGGCTTGTCTAACTATCCTTCTCACAGAAATGCCTCTAGAAAACACATCTGCAGGGCATGGTGGCGCATGCCTGTAGTTCCAGCTACTTGGAAGGCTGAGGAGAAGGGATCACCTGAGCCCAGCAGGTGGAGGATGTAGTGGCCATGAGCATCAGAGTGAAACTCTGACTCAAAGAGAGAGAGAGAGAGAGAGAGAGAGAGAGAGAGAACATCTGATGAAACTATATATATATCTTTTTTTTTTTTTTCCCAAGTCGGAATCTCACTCTGTTGCCCAGGCTGGAGTGCAGTGGCACACTCAGGGCCACCCCAGCCTCAACCTGCTGGACTCAGGTGATCCTTCTGCCTCAGCCTTCCAAGTAGCTAGAACCACAGGGACCCGCCATCACATCCAGTTAATTTTTTTTATTTATTTATTGTAGAGATGAAGTCTCACCAAGTTGCCCAGGTCTCGAACTCCTGGGCTCAGGCAATCCTCTTGCCTCGGCCTCCCAAAGTGCTGGGATTACAGGCATGAGCCACTGCTCTGACTAACACTATAAATTTGAAGTGTTTGGATATTTTATGATTGTTGAAGTGATCATTATACTTTTTTTTTTAGTTGGAATCTCACTCTGTCACCCAGGCTGGAGTACAGTGGCACCGTCATGACTCACTGCAGTCTCAACCTCCTGGGCTCAGGTTATTTTTCTGCCTCAGTCTCTCAAGTAGCTGGGATTACAGGAATGTACCTCCACACCCAGCTAATGTTTTGATTTTTTTGTAGAGAGGAGATCTCAATATGTTGCCTAGGCTGGTCTTGAACCCTGGGCTCAGGCAATCCTCTTGCCTCTGCCTTCCAAAGTGCTTGGGATTACAGGAGTGAGCCACCATACCTGGCTGCAATTTCATCTTGATTTAATATTTCTTTTTTTTTTTTTTGAGTTGGAGTCTCACTCTGTCGCCTAGACTGGAGTGCAGTGGCCACTCCCGGCAACCACAGCCTCGACCTGCTGGGCTCCGGCGATCCTTCCGCCTCAGCCTTCCAAGTAGCTGAAACTACAGGCGCGCACTACCATGCCCGGCTCATTTTTTATTTATTGTAGAGATGAGGTCTCACCAAGTTGCCCAGGTGGGTCTCGAACCCGGCAATCCACTCACCTCAACCTCCCAAAGGGATGGGATTACAGGCTGAGCCACCGAGCCCAGCTGAGACTTCTAACAAAAAAAAAAAATCATAAGATTAGCTGGGCGTGGTGGTGCACCCCTATAGTCCCAACTACTTGGGAGGCTGAGGCAGAAGGATTACGTGAGCCCAGTAGTTGGAGGCTACAGTGAACCATGATTGTACCACTGCACTCCAAACTTGGGCAACAAAGTAAGACCCTGACTCAAAATATTAAGTTTTACTTAAATGAGCCAAGGTTCAGTGGTTCATGCCTGTAATCCCAGCACTTTAGGAGGCCAAGGGGGGAGGATTGCTTGAGGCCAGGTGTTCAAGACCAGCCTGGGCAGCAAAGTGAGACCCCTGCCTCTATAAAAATTAATTTAAAAAACAGGCCAGATTCGGTGGCCCAGCCTTTAATCTCAGCACTATGGGAGGCCAAGGCAAGTAGACTGCCTGAGCCCACAGGTTTGAGACCAGCCCAGGCAACTTGGCGAGACCTCATCTCTACAATAAATCAAAAAATTAACCAGGCGTGGTGGCTCATGCCTGTGGTTCCGGTTACTTGGAAGGCTGAGGCGGAAGGATTGCCGGAGTCCAGCAAGTCGATGCTGGGATGGCTGTGAGTGTGCCACTGCTCTCCAGCCTGGGCGAAGGAGTGAGACTCTTACTCCAGAATAAAATAAAATAAAATAAAACTTGGCTTAAATGAATCTCCTTAAAATACCCCTAGAACCACTGATTGCCTTCATCAAATCCCTTTCATCTCCATTTATATGAATAAACAATTATAGCCAAAAGCATCAAATTTTGCCTTATTTCAAGAAAGCAAACTGATCTGGGCTAGCACCTCTTTTAACTTCAGCCATTTTCAGTTTTGAGCACACATTATCTGAGTGTATATGCTTCAACTGAGTCAGCAAGGTAGCAGAAACTCAGTGGTATCTATTTCTTGTGGAGAGGTTTCCAGGTTTCTTGGATTAGATTCGGGGAACTAAGCAGCAAATGAGAAGCAAGGATTCCTTTCTTTCAGCACCTTGTATTGAAGGCAGAGTAGTCTAGCCTCATGTGGAAGTCTAGACATAATCATCATAGCAATAGTAATAATAACAATAGTGATAACAGCTAATGTTGAATTTTTACTAAGTGCCAGATGATGTACTAAAATTTTTTTTTTTCTTTTTTTTTTTTGTGAGTTGGAGTCTCACTCTGTCACCCAGACTGGAGTGCAGTGGCCGCTCCCAGCCACCGCAGCCTCGACCCACTGGGCTC
>NW_007260389.1:186421-187186 GCF_000164805.1 Carlito syrichta | reverse complement strand
TCAGCCTCCCAAAGTGCTGGGATTACAGGCTGAGCCACCGAGCCCAGCCAGTACTAAAATTTTTATATGCAGTATTTTATTTAATCTTCCTAACTTTGAAGTGGGTAAAGTGATTATTCCAATTTTTCAGATGAGGCATTGAGCACAGAAAGGTCAAGTAATTTGCCCAAGGTCACATGTCTAATAAGCAGTAAGGTCAAAATTTTGACCCAGGCACGCTGATTTCATTGACTTGAAGATTACCATGTATTCAGTGGGCTAGTTTAGACTACTACAGCGAGTAATGAGATGCTGAATTCTCTAAATGAGGGAATAGGTATTAGGCTGTGGAAGGCCAGAGGCAGGAGAGATCACTACTATCTGATACATCAGAAAAGAGATTTTGGAAAAGGTAGAACTACGTAAAGGTATGTAATTGAGGGAGATGTTTTTCTGCTGGTGCTGAGACGTGCCTAGTAAACCCAGAAGGTGCTCATTGATGTAAAACTCTGCTGGACAAATTACTGAGATTTTTCTTCTTGGGAGAATATTGCTGGTAGGTTGAGAAAAAGACAAACATAAAGAGGTCTGTAAGCTGGGCTCGGTGGCTCAGCCTGTAATCCCAGCACTTTGGGAGGCTGAGGTGAGTGGATTGCCTGAGCCCGCTGGTTCGAGACCCGCCTGGGCAACTTGGTGAGACTTCATCTCTACAATAAAATCAAAAATTAGCTGGGCGTGGTAGCGCGTGCCTATAGTTCCAGCTACTTGGAAGGCTGAGGCGAAAGT
>NW_007260389.1:180788-186203 GCF_000164805.1 Carlito syrichta | reverse complement strand
TCATGGCTACCTCAGCCTCGACCTGCTGGGATCAGGCAATCCTTCCACCTCAGCCTTCCAAGTAGCTGGAACTGCAGGCACACACCCCCATACCCGGCTAATTTTTTTATTTATTGTAAAGACTAGGGTTTGCCAAGTTGCCCAGGCTGGCCTCAAACCCCTGGGCTCAGGCAGTCTTCTGGCCTCTGCCTTCCAAAGCACTGGCATTATAGGCATGGGCTATACCTGGCCTTGTAGACAGATTCTTAAAGCAAAGCACAATGCCCTCTAAAACTCAGTGAGTAAGTTCTTTGGAGGAGAATGTAATCCTTAGTAGATGTTCAGGACATTTGAAGATTACCATCTTCTAAAAAAAAAAAAAAAAAAAGTACCAAGATGGTAGAAATATTTTAAGAATGAAAACAATCTCTTCTACATGTGAGTAAGGTTATTTTACTAACCTAGTTGTACCTGGGTGAAATATGACCCAGATAGTGCGAACTTAGTTCTATTGATCCAAGCAGTTTGGAGTAGAAATAAAAATAGGTCAAGTAACTGTCATATGTCCCAGACAAACCAAGTTGTGTCCGTGCCAACTTTGTCTCTATACCCTGTAGGGACGAATCTTGACTGGGTGCAGTGGCTCACATCTATAATCCCAGCACTTAGGGAGGCTGAGGTGAGAGGATTGCCTGAGCCCACAAGTTCGAAACCAGGCTGGGCAACTTGGCAAGACCTCATCTCTATAATAAATCAAAAGTTACTGGGCATGGTGGCATGTGCTGTAGTTCCAGCTACTTGGAAGGCTGAGGCGGAAAGATCGCCTGAGCCCAGCAGGTCAAGGCTGCAGTGGCCATGAGTGAACCACTGCACCCCAGCCTGGGTGACAGAGTGAGACTCCAACTCAAAAAAAAAAAAAGAATCTTGCCGGGCACAGAGACCCTTTAGCCTAAATAGGGTATTCAGAATTCTTGCAGACACCTAGCATCTCCCTGTGGCAGCTTCTACATCTCGTTTCTATCCTTTGTATTTTTTACAGAACTCGAAGCAAATGCTGCCATAGTCTCTGGACAAAGGTAAGATGATCATTTTTGCAGACTTAGCATGAGCACAGCGTAAGCCTCTTTGAAAGGTATTGGCTTTCTCAATCTATAAATCTCTCTTTACCTTGTTCTTTTCCTTCACTCTTGTACCAGGCTGTTTTTACCGCTAAGGTAAAGAGCTGTCATGAGTTCTAACCCTTCAGAGGTAATATATCTCTTTTCCTTTTTTTTTCTTTTTTTTGAGTCGGAGTCTCTGTTGCCCAGGCTCGAGTGTAGTGGCTTGGTCACAGTGATTTTGGTTCATGGCAGCCTCGACCTCCTGGGCTCAGGCAATCTTTCTGCCTCAGCCTCCCAAGTAGTTGGGACTACAGGCATACACCATCACTCCTGGCCAATTTTTTTTTTTTAACATGAGGTTTCACTATGTTGCCCAAGCTGGTCTCGAACTCTAGGGCTAAAGCAGTCCTCCTACCTTGGCCTTTCAAAGTGCTGTGATTACAGGTGTGAGCCACTGAGCCTGGCCAACATATCTCTTAATAAAAATTAGTGACTAAGTTTCTACCTTTTATGGTTGTTTTGAAAACTGAATGAGATAACATGTTTAGCACTGAGCATCATGAGGAAATAGTAAATGTTCAATATATAGGAGCTGTGGTTATCAATGACATTAATAATAGTCCTTCTAAAGAATAGCAGTTTGATCCTTAAGGCCAAAGAGAAAGGTTTTTTTGTTAAACTGTGCTGACCCATATAGTCTAACAAAATGAAATACATCTATGGTTTCAACCTCATTAGCCCTATGGAGAGTATTATCATTTCCAAAAATCATCCTTTTTTTAGTGTAGGATATACTAGATGACATTTTAAAGAATGTTTCATATTTGTATAGCAATTTAACTTGTAAACACCTTCACAATATTTTTCTCATTTAATCTTTATATCATCCCTGTGTGGAGTAAATAATAGCCAATACTTATATGAATGTAATTCCATGCCATGCATTGGGTTCTGAGCTCCCTAAATGTATCATCTCATTTAATTTCACAGTGTTTATTAGGAAGTAAATCTTTTCTTATAGATGAGGATGCCAAAACTCAGAGAGCTTAACTAAATTGCCCAAGGTCACAGATTTAGTAAATGATAAAGCAGATTCAAACCCAAGCCTTCAGACACCAGAGCCCTTATTTTTAACCTGTGTATTGCAGCAGTCACAATGGGGATTTGTAAATCAAGAATCTTGACTAGGTGTGGTAGCTCATGCCTATAATCCCAGTGCTTTGAGAAGATAAGGAGAAAATTGCTTGAGGCCAGCAGTTTGAGAGCAGCCGTGTCAACATAGCAAGGCCCCATCTCTACAAAAATAGGGAGAGAGAGAGAAAGAGAGAGAGAGAGAGGCTGGAACATAGTGGAGTTGCATAATGGTTAAATGCATAGCTAAGACCTGACCCTTGTTCATCTGCATCCAAATTCATGACTTCTTCTGTGCCACTCTGCCTGTCTGATTTTATTTGGATAGGGCTGGCTAATATTTAAATTCACTTGCATTTCTCAAGCATATACCAACTATTTGTCTAGAGAAAGAAGCTAATCAGACCAAAATTAACTTATGGGTATTTGTTTCTAGAGCTGCTTGAGTGTTTGACTGTAGAAACACCAGAATATCTGGGTGTGATGACTCACACCTATAATCCCAGCACTTTGGGAGGCCAAGGTGAGAGGACTACCTGAACCCAGGGGTTTGAGACCAGCTTGGGCAACTTGGTGAGACCTCATCTCTACAATAAAAATAAATCTAAAAAAGTAGCTGGGTGTGGTGGCGGGTGCCTGTAGTTCCAGCTACTTGGAAGGCTGAGATGAAAGGATCGCCTGAGCCCAGCAGGTTGAGACCGCGGTGGCTGTGAGCGTACCGCTGCCCTCCAGCCTAGGCAGCAACAGAGCAGAGTGAGACTCCAACTCAAAACAGCAACAACAAAACACCAGGATAATATTGCTGTGGCTTTTGCTTTGCTGGGAGAAAATGGCATCTCCATTTGTAATCTTTCTTCCTCAGAAGCTTTGACCATTTTCTGGGTTCCCAGCCAGAAAGCCATCCTCATTACCTCTAAAAGGAGGTGTAAATCCCTATGACTTGTAATTCCACCTCAACTCCAGCCTCACCTCTCCTTGACTTGCCTTGGCTTGGGTATGGCAGCTGTTATACATAAAGCAAGGGTAGTGAACAGTGTGGCCCAATTCCCAGCCATAGTGCTACTAGCCAAGAGTGCTCTGGTGGGAGTGAACAGTGAAAGGGTACTAATAGTTGATCATCAGATTATGGTTCATGTCTTTAAGGAGTTCAAAATCTAGTAGAAGGAATAAGACATTAAAATAGAACTGTCCAGCCAGGCACGGTGGCTCAGCCTGTAATCCCAGCACTTTGGGATACCAAGGAGAGAGGACTGCCTGAGTCCGGTAGTTCGCAACTAGTCTGGCCAGCTTGGTTGAGACCTCATCTCTACAATAAATCACAAAAACTAGCCAGGCGTGGTTGTGTGCATCTGTAGTTCCAGCTACTTAGAAGGCTGAGGTAGAAGGATCACCTAAGCCCAGCAGGTGAAGGCTGCAGTGGCTATGAGCATGCCACTGCACTCCAGCCTGGGTGACAAGAGTGATTCCAACTCAAAAAAATAAATAAATAAAAAAGTCTGATACATGTTCTGGAATGCCAGATACAGACCATGAACCCAAAAGACAGAAGAGACAACTCTACCTGGGAAGTGAGGTCATGGAAGACTTCCCAAGAAGAGGTAGCCCTTTGATCAGTTTTGTTTATTTTTATTTATTTATTTATTTTTTGAGTAGGAGTCTCTGTCACCCAGGCTGGAGGGCAGGGCACGCTTCTGGCTACTGCAGCCTCTACCTGCAGGGCTCAGGCGATCCTTCAGCCTCAGCCTTCCAAGTAGCTGGAACTACAGGCATGCTCTACCACGCCCGGCTCATTTTGATTTATTGTAGAGATGAGGTCTTGCCAAGTTGCCCAGGCAGGTCTCGAACCCGCGGGCTCAGGCAATCCACTCACCTCAGCCTCCCAAAGGCTCAGGATTACAGGCTGAGCCACCGAGCCCGGCTGCTGTATATATTTTAATTCATCTTCTAACCCTAGTCACAGAGTACAATACAGATAGGGATATTGTGTCAGACTTGTTTGTGTACATCTCATACCCATTCATTCATATGTAGTTACATATATGCTCAGTATATATTATAATGAAAATGAGATTATACTATTTATAATGTTGGTAACTTTTTTCCCACTTAATGTATCATGGACAGTTTTTGTCATTAAATAATCTTATACACATGGTTTTTCATGGCTCCATATGGATGTGCCATGATTTCGTCAGCTAATCTACTGTTGTTCAGCATTTAGGTATCCTGTTTTCACTAGTATAAATAAAATATTTTAACATTCTTATGTGTAATTAGAACTCTGTAAAAAGATTTGTTTCTTTAGGCACCTACAAATGGAATTGCTGCGTCAAATTATTATACTAGCGTTTTTCAACCTCAACATTACTGACATTTTGGACCAGATAATTCCTTGTTGTGTGAGGCTTTCTTATGTTTTGTAGCACTCCCGGCCTGTATCCAGAGGATACCATCAGCACCTTGCTTCCCAAGTCATGGCAAACAAAAATGTCTTCGGGCATTGCCAGATATCCCCTAAGAAGAAAAATTGACTCCTTTAGAGAACAATTGAGTTACACAGTTTACACTCCAATCAGGAGTGTATGAAAATGTTTTCCCCATGTATCCTAAATAACAGTGAATATTACCAATTTTAAATATTTTTCTACTAAAAAAAAGAGATTGCTGTCAGGACAGTCAGTATACCTAGTAGTGTATTGTGTTATATTCCCATAGTGTGATTTGTAATGTGCCATTAACTATTTGTACCAGTTTCATAGTAAATGCCAATATATGTTAGTAATTTCTTAGGTGTAGTACTATTTTGAGTTAGCAGCAATTTTCACATATCCTTTGTTAAAGACATTTTTCATGCCGAGCACAGTGGCTCATACCTGTAATCTCAGCACTCTGGGAGGTTCCAGCTACTTGGAAGTCAGAGGTGGAAAGATTGCCTGAGCCCAGCAGGTCGAGGCTGCAGTGGCCATGACTGTGCCACTGCACTCCAGCCTGGGCAACAGAGTAAGACTCCTACTCAAATAAAAGGAAAAAAACCCTTTTACATGACTCTAAAAAATTATAAAATTCAAAATATTTTAATATCATGAAGGGAGTTCAGACGCAGTGGCTCACGCTAGTAATCCCAGCACTTTAGGAGGCAGAGATGAGAGGATTGCCTGAGCCCACGGGTTCAAGACCCACCCGGGCAACTTGGTGAGACCTCGTC
>NW_007260389.1:171252-180236 GCF_000164805.1 Carlito syrichta | reverse complement strand
CAAGTTGCCCAGGTGGGTCTCGAACTCGCAGGCTCAGGCAATCCACTCACCTCAGCCTCCCAAAGTGCTGGGATTACAGGCTGAGCCATCGAGTCCGGCTAAAAAAAACATTTTTTAAAAAGGGGAATATTATACTACCTTAGGAAAATGGGCGATAAAGTTTAGGGTGTTTTGTTCCAAGTTCTTAGTGTCTGTTACCTGTTTTTCAACTATTTCACCAGCATTATGCTTTAGTATTCTATTTTTACTAATGTAACAAGCTAGATTCACTTTTTTTTTTTTAATAAGGGTCTCACTTTGTTACTCAGGTTGGAGTGCAGTGGCATAATCACAACTCACCGCAGCCTTGATCTCCTGGGCTCAGGTGATCCTACCACCTCAGCCTCCCAAATACCTGGGACTACACGTACACTCCACCACACCCGACTAATTTTTTAATTTTTTTGTAGAGACAAGGTCTGTGTTGTCTAGGCTGATCTCAAACTGCTGGGCTCAAGCAATCCTTCCACCTTGGCCTCCCAAAGTGCTGGAAATACAGGCATGGGCCTAGACTCAGTTTTAAATTTGCAGTAATATAGAAGGTAATAGTGCTTACTCTCCCAGGGTAGACTGTTTCCTTCTACATCGTCTATGAATAAAACTATCTGAAGATGCTCTTTTTGTGTGACTTGATTCTCTCACCTTCTTGGAAACTTATTGCTTCCCTTTATCAGCAGTGAGCCCAAAGAGATAGTTGAGAAGTCTAAAACCCCAAGCCGGAGAAACTCCCGAACTGAAGATCCAACTGTGTCTTCTGAAAGTGTGGAAAATGGACATCGTAAACGATCCTCTCGACCTGCGTCAGCCTCCAGCTCTACTAAAGGTTAGCAGTGAGATGTGGGTCACATAGAGGAAGAGTCCTTCTCACAGCAGCAGGAGACTTTGTCCTTTACCTGTGCTTCTGTTCCTTAGATTTATCAAGTGTCTTTGACTTCTACTACTTGTTAGTTTATTTAACTATATGTTTTCTGTGTGTGTACACAAAAGTAACAAGCACTCCTAAAAAAAAAACAGAGCAGATTGATTCCACTTAAATTCATGATCACCCACTTCAGTTAGATCCTGAGCATGACCTAGCCATCTTTCTATGTTTCTGTGGTCAACTCTTTTTCCTTCTCTAGTCTTTTTAAACCTCTGACTTTTGCTTTCTCCCTGCCCTGTTGGTAGAGACCTTCACCTCTTCATAGAGAAAATAGAACTCCCTCAACTTCCCATTGCCAAGACATATATCTACCAACATCCTCCTTTGCTCCAATTATAATAGAGCAGCTATCCCTCAAAACTGTATCTAGTTTCTCCATCTGTGCCTTTGATCCATCTTTTCTGATCTTCTCAAGACCTTTACACTGTGTGTTCTCTTCTCTGTTGACTACTATCTCCTTTTTGAATTGATTCTTCTCTTGGCTTTGTTTTCTGCTGCCTCTCTGGCTATTCCTTCTCATTCTCTATACCCAACCATTATATGATAAACTTCCCCAAACTTTGATCCTGAATCACCTTTTCCCTTTAATTTTTATTTTGTCCCTAATTGATCTCATTCATGCCCTCCTTCTTTAGTTACAACCTTTCACAGATGACTCATAAATGTGTACTTCTTGGCCAGGCTCAGTGGCTCAGCCTGTAATCCCAGCTCTTTGGGAGGCTGAGGGGAGTGAATTGCCTGAGCCCGTGGGTTCAAGACCAGCCCGGGCAACTTGGCAAGACCTCATCTTTACGATAAATCAGAAATTAGCCGGGCGTGGTAGCACTACTCATTCCGGCTACTTGGAAAGCTGAGGTGGAAGGATCGCCAGAGCCCAGCAGGTTGATGCTGGAGTGACTGTGAACGTGCCACTGCACTCTAGCCTGGGTAACAGAGTAAGACTCCAACTCAAAAAAAAAAAACTGTGTATTTCTTTTTTGAAGTCTCACTCTGTTGCCCAGGCAGGAGTGAAGTGGCATGCTTACGGTCATCACAGCCTCAACCTGCTGAACCAGTTGATCCTTCCATCTCAGGTGCATGCCACCATACCTGGCTAATTTTTTATTTATTGTAGAGATGAAGTCTTGCCAGGCTGGTCTCGAACCTGGACTCAGGTAATCCTCTCGCCTCCTCCTCCTAAAGTGCTGGGAATACAGGTGTGAGCCATTGTGCCAGGCCAGTTTTTCTTGATTTGCTGTAGAGATGAGATCTCACTAAGTTGCCCAGGCTGTTCTCAAAGCCCTGAACTCAGGCAATCCTCTCACCTCGGCCTCCCAAAGTGCTACGATTATGCCCGGTCATAAATTTGTATTTCTAATACAGACCCCTAGAGATCTTAGACAACTTCATGCACATCCTTGGTGAAACCTCAAACTCAAAATGTCTGAAGCCAAACTTGTTTATTTTTGACCCCAACAGTGAAGTCCTCTGCCATTGTTCTCCATCTCAATGAATGGCACTACCATCTGTCCATTAGGCAGGTCCCTCCTTAACACCTCTCTCCCTCACCCTCACATCGAATTTATCACAAAAAGCTGCTGATTTTATTTTATTGTTTATTTTTTATTTTTTGAATTGGAGTCTCACCCTGTCGCCCAGGCTGGAGGGCAATGACACAGTCCTGGCCACTGCAGCCTTGACCTGTTGGGCTCGGACGATCCTTCTGCCTCAGCCTTGCAAGTAGCTGGAACTACAGGCATGCGCCACCACACCCAGCTGATTTTTGGATTTATGGTAGAGATGAGGTCTCACCAAGTTTCTCGGGCTATCTTGAACCCATGAGTTCAGGCAGTCCTCTCAGCCTGGACAACTTCACGAGAGACCTCATCTCTACAATAAATCAAAAAATTAGCTAGGCATGATAGTGCGTGCCTGTAGTTCTGACTACGTGGAAGGCTGAGGTGGAAGGATCACCTGAGCCCAGCAGGTCAACGCTAGGGTGGCCATGAGTATGACACTACACTCCAGCCTGGGCAATGGAGTGAGACTCCAACTCGAAAATAAAACAAGCAACAACAACAAAAAAACATTCAATGAATGAGTTATCATTGTAATTAGGATTAAAGTCTAAAAGTGTCAACATAGCCAACAAGTTCCTGTGTGGTCTTGCCCCTGTCATCTTCCAGCCTCATCTCACCTCCCTCAGCAACTCAGACATGCTGTCTTCATTCCAAGGCCTGTGCATATGTTGTAGCTGTTGCAGGGAGTTCTCTTCCCTCTTCCTACGTCTCTTCTCTTTAACGTCCCACTCTTCCTACTTATCTTAGTTCAGCCATCACAGCTATGAGGAATCAGAGTACCAGGTTCTTCTCCTTTGTAACACCACAGCTGTAACTTTATGCCTACTTTTAGGACAGGTAATTAATACATATATTCTATTAGAGTAGGAAATCATGTCTGGTTTTCTTCACCACCCTATCCCTGGTACCTAGAATTAGGTGCCTAATACAGAGAATTATCAATCAGTAATTATTAATTTTTTTTTTTTAGTTGGAGTCTCACTCTGTTGCCCAGGCTGGAGTGCAGTGGCACAATCACAGCCACCCCTGTGTTGACCTGCTGAATTCCAGCGAGCCTTCCGCCTCAGCCTTCTAAGTAGCCAGAACTACAGGTGCATGCTACCATGCCCGGCTTATTGTTGTGTGTAGACATGATGTCTCACCATGTTGCACAGGCTGGTCTCGACCTGCGGGCTCAGGCTATCCTCTTGCCTCAGCCTCCCAAAGTGCTGAGATTATAGGCTGAACCATCACACCTAGCTAGAGTTTGTCTTTCAATGTGTTAATAACAGAAACTGCCTTTTCACTATTTTATCTTCAGGGCCTAGAATGTAGTAAGTATATAACACATATTTGATACATATTCATTTAATAATTACTAATTTAAGCTACTTGGAAGACTGAGGCAGAAGGATCACCTGAGCCCAGCAGATTGAGGTTGTGATGGCCATGAATGTGCCACTGCACATCTAGGCTATAGAATATGATGAGTAATTACCTTTAAAGCAGGAAAAAGGCATTGGTCTTAGAGATGGCACACACCAGATTTTTGGATCTTGAGCCCTGAGCGCCAGGGTACTAAAGGTGTCATTTACAGTGTACCAGAAAGAATCTAAGGAGCAGTTGGGACAGTTTAAAAGATATGCTCAGGGCAGAAGGATCACCTTAGCCCAACAGATTGAGGTTGTGATGGCCATGAATGTGCCACTGCACTCTAGCCTCGGCAATAAAGTGAGACTCCAGCTCAAAAAAAAGAAAAAGAAAAACAAAACCTAATACAGTGTGTTAAATGCTAAATGCTATGATAGCAAAATTACATACTATCAGAGCATATAG
The DNA here is from genome assembly GCF_000164805.1 of Carlito syrichta. Classification (NCBI taxonomy): domain Eukaryota; kingdom Metazoa; phylum Chordata; class Mammalia; order Primates; family Tarsiidae; genus Carlito; species Carlito syrichta. The sequence goes on along the minus strand of NW_007260389.1, from coordinate 175,901 downwards.
CCGGGATGCCTTACTCCTCTGCCAGGTCAGAGAAGACTTGCTGGAAGAAATAATATTTAGGTGAAACCAGAAGAATGAGGAAGCATTAACTAGACTATGCAGGTTGACTGTGTCCTAAACAAAAAGTACAGCAAGTGCATAGGCCCCGATCTGAGAGAGGTTATGATACCTTATCCTTTCAGGAAATACCCTGAGTTTGATTGACTAGCTCAATTTAGGCATGAGCTGGGGTCTTGGCTGATGGCAGCAGGACTGTTAAGAAGTGGTCAAAGTCAGATGCTCAACACCTGTAATCCCAGCACTTTGGGAGGTGGAGGTCAGAGGATTGCCTGAGCCCAGGGGTTCAAGACCAACCTGGGCTACTTGGCAAGACCTCATCTCTACAGTAAATCAAAAAATTAGCTGGGAGTGGGTGTCATGCGCCTTGTAGTTCCAGCCTACTTGGAAGGCTGAGGTGGAAGGATCGCCTGAGCCCAGCAGGTTGAGACTGTTGTAACCATGAGCATGCCACTGCACTCTAGCCTGGATGATAGAGTGAGACTCCAACTCAAAAAAGAGAAAAGAAAAAAGAAGTGGATGAATTTAGAGTCTGTTATACTCAGTGATCCATCACAGAAACAAAGAACTGAGTACTGCATGTTCTCACTCATAGGTAGACCCTGAACATTTATCGTAATATGACATGAAAGGGATTGGCAGTAGCAGGTCACTGCCAGGGGATGCGTGGGCCTCATAGCACTAATAAGGATGCCTGATCCCAAACCAGGCAAAGTGAGGACCAATGGGAGGCCCAAACTTACTTGTATGATGACTACTTATGTACCTAACCCTGAGTTGTACCCTACATCTTTAAAATAAAAAAATAAAAGAAGTGGTCAACTATTGTTGGGATGCCAGCTGAAGACTAGGGCAGATTCTGGTGCACCAACACCAGACACTAGACGTTGATCTGAGGACTCAGCTGTTGTTGGCAGGTCATATTTCTAGGCCACATGTTTACAGGTCATATACAGGTAAACAGAGGTGTGGACAGTATCTCACTTTACCTCAGCCTGCTGGAGAGCGAGGGGAGAAGGTAGGGCTTTCTTTCCTTTCTAAGAATACTGTGTACACCACGGGCAGGGTCCTGCCCTCACTTTAGGGCAGAAATGAAGCCAACAGTTTTTTTCCTCCTCCCTGGGAATCACTTTCTAGGCAGAAACTTGTTTGGATGGAAGCATGCCTTTCAGTATATTGAAGTGTTAAACGTAGAGCTTAAGAGGGGAGGTGCCCGGAATTCTGTGTGAAAATCTGCTTCCCTTCAGTTCTGCTTGTTCTTTTAGCCCCTCACTTTTCCAAAGGATCAAGGTTTTCTAGGGTATAGAATAAGGTGAGTAATTACCTTTAAAGCAGGAAAAAGGCATTGGTCTTAGAGATGGCACACACCAGATTTTTGGAACTTGAACCCTGAGCCCCAGGGTACTAAAGGTGTCATTTACAGTGCACCAGAAAGAATCTAAGGAGCAGTTGGGACGGTTGAAAAGATATGCTCAGCCGGGCTCGGTGGCTCAGCCTGTAATTCCGTGCCTTTGGGAGGCTGAGGTGAGTGGGTTGCCTGAGCCTGTAGGTTTGAGACCCGCCTGGGCAGCGAGACCTCATCTCTGTAATAAATAAAAAAATAAAAAATCAGCCAGGCATGGTAGCGCATGCCTGTAATTCTGGCTACTTGGAAGGCTGAGGCGGAAGGATCACTGGAGCCCAGTAGGTTGAGAGTAAGACTCCAACTCAAAAAAAAAAAAAAAGAAAAGAAAAGAAAAGATATGCTCAAATTAGAGCTGCCCTATAGAAAACTGCCAGCCAAGAAAAGGTGGTGCACCTGTTTAGAGGGGAATTGGGAATGGGGAATAGGCTTAAACTAGACATTGTCCCAAGGTAGTGGTAGTCATGTTGAAACCCCTGTCACACCCATGGTTGGGGCTACGTAATTGGCTTAGAAGAGGCTGTAATGACTTTTGGGCTTTGTGATCTTGCATGAAGGGATACAGAATATGTTATCTCCCTAGAAGATGGCATAGCTCTGGCTAGCTGCTGGAATCACAGTCATGGATAGCTCTCCACACAGCCTCAGGACTCAGGCTATCATTCTCCAACTGTTGCAGAGCAAGTTACTGTGTATGAGGAGAAAGACAGACTCAGTTTCTCCTACTATACTCTCACAACACACTTCTGACACCACATGTGTGGTAGTTTTTCCCCACATATCAAGCAAGCAGTCAGATAAGTGTTCTCCAGTTCAGTTCACTAACTGGAGATAGTGTCAGACCCAGAGGTTGAGGGCTCAGTTCCACAAGACCTTTTCCCACGTCAAATGCTCCTCACAGGTTGTTTTACCTGTGCTTTGGACCAACCAGCCAAAAATCAGAGTTCTTACAACCCCTTCCTTTGGTTCAATTAATTTGCTTGAGTGCCTCACAAAACTCAGGGAAACACGTTTACTAGTTTGTTATAAAGGAAGTTTTAAGGATACAAATGAACAGCCAGACGAAGAGATACATAAGGTGAGATCTGGAAGGATCCCAAAGATAGGAGCTTCTGTCCCTGCGGAGTTGGCGTGTACCATCCTCCTACCATGTGGATGAGTTCTTGAGCACCTTCTTGAAAGCCCCTGGATTTAGTGCTTTTGTTTGTTTTGTATGAAGGAAGAAGGAAAAGGGAGATAACCTTTTGGGTTAATTATGTAGGCATGATTGGCTATTGGTGATAATTGACCATAGATGATCAATCCAACCTTGGAACTGTTTCAGGAACGAAGGACAAATGCCCCCCCCCTTTTTTTTTTGAACTAGGAAAAGTAGATTTTTTTTTTTTTTTGAGTTGGAGTCTCACTCTGTCACCCAGGCTGGAGTGTAATGGCATGCTCACGGCCACCGCAGCCTCAACCTGCTGGGCTCTGGTGATCCTTCTGCCTCAGCCTTACAAGTAGCTGGAACTACAGGCACTCACCACCACACTTAGCTAAATTGTTTGATTTATTGTAGAGATGAGGTCTTGCGAATTTACCCAGGCTGATCTCAAGCCCGTGAGCTCAGGCAATCCTCTCACCTTGGCCTCCCAAAGGATTATGGGTGTGAGCCACCATGCCTGGCCAGAAAAGTAGATTTTTAAAGGAAAGATACATTGTGAACGAGCAGGACAATAGCAAGAGTGTCTGTTGTCTACTGCCAAATGACCACATATTTTAACAAAAGATTGTTCAACCACTTAGGAAAGTACAGGGGGTTAATAGTAGCTACAAGTCAGGAACGCCGGAAAAAATGTGTGGTGTGTATGTGTGTATTACAGTTACCTTTATAACTCTTTTGGTTTTTAAGTATTAGAACTCTCGGATCCAGATACAAAATAAACATGCATATTATTTGGCTTGCTATGTTTTGTCCAAAAATGTGAACCAAGTCATAAAATAACTTACTGTGAATATATTTGAACCCATATTCCTAAGGTGATCACAAAACAGCAAGCTGGTTTCTAAAATTCATGAATCTCAAACTTGGAGACATAGGTAGTGCTGGGTACCTGAAACATGAAGTATCTTCCTGCAGAATCACTGCTTTTTAAAGTTTTGAAGGTGGGGAAAGGGCTTTTCCTTTTCATACTTATAAAATTTTGGTCATATATGTGCAAACAAAATCAGAAACATTCTGTATTTTTTGTTTTATTTTGGTTTTTTGGGGAGGTTTTTTTGTTTTTGAGTTGGAATCTCACTCTATTGCCCAGACTGGAGTGCAGTGGCCACTCCCGGCCACCGCAGCCTCAACGCTGGGCTCCGGCGATCCTTCCGCCTCAGCCTTTCCAAGTAGCCAGAATTATAGGCATGCGCTACCACGCCCAGCTGATTTTTTGATTTATTGTAGAGATGAGGTCTCGCCTGCCCGGGCTCAGGCAATCCACTCACCTCAGCCTCCCAAAGGCGCAGGATTACAGGCTGAGCCACCGAGCCCAGCTTTGTTTTATTTTGTTTTTGAGTTTGAGTCTCCATTGCCCAGGCTGGGGTGCAGTGGCATACTCACAGCCACCCCAGCATCGTCCTGCTGGGCTCTGGCGATCCTTCTGCCTCAGCCTTCCAAGTAGCTGGAAATACAGGCCCGTGCTACCACACCTAATTTTTTTTTTTTTTAATTGTAGAGATGCAGTCTTGCCAAGTTGCCCAGGCTGGTTTGAACCCGCGGGCTCAGGCAATCCACTTGCTTCGATCTCCCAAAATGCTGGGATTACAGGCTGAACCACTGACATTCTGTGTTTTTAATGAAAATTTTAAAAGCTGAGAAATATTATGAGCAGTTTGCAGTGAAAAGTATTGCTACTTTTGTATTGTCAGAAAACCATTGACACCCTGCTGTGAGAGTAGAGTTTTCTTATGTCATGCTGGCCAAGACTTTATAGACTGCAGGTGGGGTAAGTGGTTTCTAGGCAAGTTCAAGAAGGTCCACATGGTCACTCTGATTCGTTGTGTTTGTTTTTAGTTGGTTGGGTTCTCTCCCCCACAATTAATTATAAACAGAAAAACTGGCTACCACATACCAGTGAACTTCTTTTTAAATTTGCTTATGATCAGCTGGGCTCAGTGGCTCAGCCTGTAATCCCGCACCTTTGGGAGGCTGAGGTGAGTGAAT
>NW_007260389.1:158207-171124 GCF_000164805.1 Carlito syrichta | reverse complement strand
TTTGGAAGGCTGAGGCAGAAGGATCACTGGAGCCCAGCAGGTCGAGGCTGCAGTGGCCGGCAGCGGCCACTGCACTCCAGTCTGGGTGACAGAGTGAGACTACAACTCAAATAAATAAATAAATAAATAGATAGATAGATAAATAAATTTGCTTATGATCAGATGTGCTGTTTACTAACATGCAAATAAGTAGTTCTGCTTCCTGACATGGTGAATTCAACCGCAACACAAAAATTATTTTTCTAGTTTATTTTGTCATTCTTTATTTACTCTTCTGTTTTATATTTTTATTTGATTTATTTATTTTATTATTTATTTATTTATTTATTTTTGAGTCAGGATCTCACTCTGTCGCCCAAGCCGGAGTGCAGTGGCACGATCACAGCTCACTGCAACCTTGACTTCCTGCGCTCAGGCAGGAAGTCCTTCTACTTCAGCCTCTCAAGTAGCTGAAACAACAGCAGGCATACACCACTATGCCTTACTAATTTTTTTATATTTTTGTGGAGACGAGGTCTCACTATGTTGTTTAGACTGATCTCAAACTCATGGACTCAAGCAGTCTTCTCACCTCAGCCTCCCATAGTGCTGGTATACAGGCACACCTGGCCTACTATTCTATTTATAATAGCTTCTATGTAATATTTTCTTTTTTTTCTTTTTTTTTTTTTTTTTTTGAGTTTTTATCTTACTCTTGTCACCCCTGCTGGAGTACAGTGGCGCACTCACGGCCACTGTAGCCTTGACCTGCTGGTCTTCCACCTCAGCCTTCCAAGTCGCTGGAACAACAGACGCATGCCACCACACCTGGCCAGTTTTTGTGACTTATTGTAGAGACGAGGTCTCGCCAAGTTGTCCGGGCTGGCGCAATCCTCTTGCCTTGGCATTCCAAGGTGCTGGGATTACAGGCTGAACTACCGTACCTGACCTACATTATATTTTCAAAACTGGGAAAAAGGATCAGTAGCTAAAAACGTGAAGTTCAAAATATAAGTTTGAAACCAAGGAAAATATGTCAATTTGAGGAAAGTTCAGAGCATCCTGTAATTATTAGCAGCTGTGGTGTCCCTGGGGCACCCTAAGGTGCCTCTGACAGCAAGGTAGGTGATAGCCCCATCCTATCCTCAGCCAGTGACTTGAGAAGCAACAATCTAAAAAACTATACAGCCAGGCTCGGTGGCTCAGCCTATAATTCCGTACCTCGGGAGGCTGAGGTGAGTGGATTGCCTGAGCCCGTGGGTTCGAGACCCGCCTGGGAAACTTGGTGAGACCTCATCTCTACAATAAATCAAAAAATTAGCCGGGCATGGTAGTGCATGCCTGTAGTTTCAGCTACTTGGAAGGCTGAGGCAGAAGGATTGCTGGAGCCCAGCAGGTCGAGGCTGCAGTGGCTGGGAGCGGCCACTGCACTCCAGTCTGGGCAACAGAGTGAGACTCCAACTCAAAAAATTTTTAAAAATTAAAAAATAAGCCGGGCTTGATGGCTCAGCCTGTAATCCCGCGCCTTTGGGAGGCTGAGGTGAGTGGATTGCCTGTGCCTACGGGTTCGAGACCCACCTGGGCAGCAAGACCTCATGTCTACAATAAATCAAAAAATCAGCCGGGCGTGGTAGCACATGCCTATAATTCCAGCTACTTGGAAGGCTGAGGCGGAAGGATCGCCGGAACCCAGCAGTTCGAAGCTGAGGTGGCCGGGAGCGGCCACTGAACTCCAGTCTGGGCGACAGAGTGAGACTCCAACTCAAAAAAATAAGAAAATTTTTAAAAATTAAAAAATAAAAAACAGTATACGGATATACTTAAATTAAAGTAGAAGTGTTATTATTGTGGAAATGCAAACTAACATAAATTGATAGATTTTGTGGGAGAAAACTCTGAGCCATAACTGACTGAAACTGTACTCTAGTAGCATCATTTAGAAACCAACCACACAAATTTTGAAGGACAATATCCAGAGTTTTTTACAGTTATTTAGAAGTCTTGGCTAGAAATAGTATAGCAAAAAGCACCATGAAGTAAGGTGAAAGTCAATTTCTAAAACTTCTTGGCTGGTGGAGCCCACATTCTCTACAGGGTTGAGTAGAACCTGAAGAATTGACCAAATTTGCCTGAGGTCAGAATTAGGCAAGCACCCTGAAAAAAAAATTCACTTATCCAATTACAAACTTAACTGTTCCTTAATGTCACATAAGGACAGTCACCTAAAAGACTGTTTTTTTTGGCCCTATTCTTTACTATCTAGCTGGTTCTTTTTTTTTTTTTTTTTTTTTTTTGAGTTGGAGTCTCACTCTGTCACCCAGACTGGAGTGCAGTGGCCGATCCTGGCCACCGCAGCCTCGACCTGCTGGGCTCTGGCGATCCTTCCACCTCAACCTTCCAAGTAGCTGGAATTACAGGCATGCGCTACCACGCCCGGCTGATTTTCTGATTTATTGTAGAGATGAGGTCTCGCTGCCCAGGCAGGTCTCGAACCCGCGGGCTCAGGCAATCCACTCACCTCAGCCTCCCAAATGCACGGGATTACAGGCTGAGCCATCAAGCCCGGCTAGTTGGTTCTAAAACATGGACATGCCTGGGCAACTTGGCGAGACCTCATCTCTATGATAAATAAAAAAAATTAGCCGGGCATGGTGGCACGTGCCTGTAGTTCCAGCTACCTGAAAGGCTGAGGCACAAGGATTCCCTGAGCCCAAGCAAGTCGAGGCTGTGGTGGCCGCGAGTGTCCCACTGCCCTCCAGCCTGGGTGACAGAGTGAGACTCTGACTCAATAAATAAATAAATAAAACATGGACATAAATGATCAGACTACACTGCTAGACTTTGAATATTTGTATATATATGACGAGACACTGTTTTTGTAAAACTCTTGATGGTTAAAAAGCTGAAGAAAATTTCAAGATATGTCTTGTGGGGTTTTGGGGGGTTTTTTTCAGTATGGTATTGATTGTGGGGGTTGGAAGTGGGATTATTCACAGTCAGGTGGGCCAAATTGCAGTTAGGAATAGTGTGCTGATCAAAGCCTGCTGCACACCCTATCATTTGCCACTACATCACTTCCCTAGACTTGCTTACCTTAAAACATTTGCGTCTAGGTTATTTTATCGTATTCTATGAAATGGTAAGAGTGGAAACATTTTAGAGGGAGTATAAAATTGACCACAAGAACAAAAAACTTTTTTTAGGCAGATTTATAATGACATGGAAAATGACTTTGCTGTATAACCCAGATTGACTAGATTTACCCAAGGAAGGTGATAGAGACTTCAAACTCAGTTTTAAATGTTTTTGTTTTTTCCTTCATGGAAGTATACAAGTACACCCTTCACCACCATTCTTCCCTTACCTGTCCCCCCATCCAAAAGATGACCTTTTTTTCTTTTGCCATTTCTAACATAAATTACCTGCTTACTCATGTCCCCACTAACTGAGTCACCCTCAGAGGCAGCTGCCAGTTCATCAGGTGCTTTGGAACAGTGACAGATGGGAATAAGCAAGGAAGGAGGGGAGCCCGAGGCTACTTATCCCCTCATTCTCCACCTCTTTTCCCAGCTACATATGTGTTTCTCAGACATACCACTTGATCCTTCATGTCACAACAAAAGAGACGCTTCCAGAATTGACCCAATTAATGGATGTTTTTCTAAGGATGAACACTGTCAAGACAAAAATCCTGTATATTTTTATGGCAAATTACAAGTTTGCTGCAATGAAAATGAAGTTGAGAGCTGAACATAAAGAATTGATTAAGCCGGGTGTGATGGCTCATGCCTATAAACCCAGTACTTTGGGAGGCCAAGGTGAGAGAACTGCCTGAGCCCGGGAGTTTGAGACCAGCCTGGGCAACTTGGCGAGACCTCATTTCTACAATAAATAAAAAAATTAGCCAGGCGTGGTGGCACATGCCTATAGTAACAGCTACTAGGAAGGCTGAGGTGGAACGATCACCTGAGCCCAGCAGGTTGAGACTGCGGTGGCTGTGAGTATGCCTCTGCCCTCCAGCCTGGGCAACAGAGTGAGACTCCAACTCAAAACAATAAACAAAAGAGTTGATTATGAGAAGTTGTATGGACTGTGTGAGACTCTTAATTTATTTACATGAATTAAAATATACCATTATTGGCCGGGTGCAGTGGCTCACGCCTACAATCCCAGCACTTTGGGAGGCGGAGGTGAGAGGATTGCCTGACTCGGGGGTTTGAGACCAGCATGAGCAACATGGCAAGACCTCATCTCTACAATAAATCAAAAAATAGCCGGACTCGGCGGCTCAGCCTGTAATCCCGCGCCTTTGGGAGGCTGAGGTGAGTGGATTGCCTGAGCCCGTGGGTGCGAGACCCGCCTGGGCAGCGAGACCTCATCTCTACAATAAATCAAAAAATCAGCCGGGCGTGGTAGCACATGCCTGTAATTCCGGTTACTTGGAAGGCTGAGGCGGAAGGATCGCCGGAGCCCAGCAGGTCGAGGCTGCGGTGGTCAGGAGCGGCCACTGCACTCCAGTCTGGGCGACAGAGTGAGACTCCAACTCAAAAAACTAAAATAAAATAAAATAAAATAAATCAAAAAATTAGCCAGGCATGATGGCACATTCCTGTGGTTCCGCTGAGGCGGAAGGATCTCCTGACCCCAGCAGGTCGAGGCTGTGATGGCCATGAGCGTGCTACTGCACTCCAGTCTTGATGGCAGAGTAAGACTCTGACTCAAATAAATAAATAAAATTTAACAAAATAAAATATACCATTATCAGCATTCCATCAGATTAACTCTCCTCTGATTAGTAAAAAAAAATTGATGTGTAAATCAGACAGATTCTACCACATGGCACAAGCAACATGACCTCCCACTAAGATACGCATATTGAAATTTCCACCAACAGAAGCCTGAACATATTGTACAGCTCACCTCTTAGAAAGTCTTCTAGGCCTCACTTCTTAGCAATCATAGGAGTAAAATTTTTGCTTTTTGCATCTACATATTTATGGGAGTCTGGGTTATCAAAATATTATAATACAAAAGACAGAAAACTTGCTTAGAACATGGAACCTAACATGCAGTATCAGAAAATTCAGCCTGATTTCCAGAAATTGATACATCTGATTTGTATTAATAGGAGCATTTTTTTTCTTGATGAGAAGTAATTTTTAAATTTTCACATTAAAACCAAAATATCGGACAGGTGTGGTAGCTCGTGCCTATAATCCCAGCACTTTGGGAGACCGAGGTGAGAGGATTGCCTGAGCCCACGGGTTCGAGACCAGCCTGGGCAACTTGGCAAGACCTCATCTCTACAATAAATCAAAAAGTAAGCCGGGTATGGTGGTGCGTACCTGTAGTTCCAGCTACTTGGAAGGCTGAGGTGGAAGGCTCACCTGAGCCCAGCAGGTCGAGAATGTGGTCGCTGTGAGCATGCCACTGCACTCCAGCCTGGGCAATAGAGTGAGACTCCAACTCAAAAAAGACACAACCAAACAAAGTATCTACTATGGAGCACCATGAAATAAAGGTGACTTCTAAATGTCAATATGAGATTCTTGTTTCTATATATATTTTTGCTTGCTTCTTTGTTTTGAGTCAGAGTCTCACTCTGTTACCCAGGCTGGAGTGCAGTGGCACACTCATGGCCACCGTAGTCTCGACCTGCTGGGCTCAGGTGATCCTTCTGCCTTAACTTTCCAAGTAGCTGGAACTGCAGGTGTATACCACCACACCCGGCTAATTTTTTTTTACTTACTGTAGAGATGAGGTCTCGCCAAGTTGCCCAGGCTGGTCTGGAACCTATGGACTCAGGCAGTCCTCTCACCTTGGCCTCCCAAAGTGCTGGGATTATAGACCTGAGCCACTGCGCCTGGCCTTTATTTATTTATTTATTTTTGAGTCAGGGTCTCACTTTGCCACCTAGGCTGGAATGCAGTGGAAGAATCACAGCTCACTGCAGCCTCGACCTCCTGGGCTCAAGTGATCCTTCCCCTCAGCCTCCCAAGTAGCTGGGGCTAAAGCCACACGCCACCACACCCAGCTAATTTTTTTTTCCTTTGGTAGAGACAAAGTCTTGCTATGTTACCCAGGCTAGAAATATGAGATTTTATTTTATTTATTTTTTGAGTTGGAGTCTCACTCACCCAGACTGGAGTGCACTGGCCACTCCCGGCCACCACAGCCTCCACCTGCTGGGGTCTGGCGATCCTTCCACCTCAGCCTTCCAAGTAGCTGGAACTACAGGTGCGCACTACCACGCCCGGCTAATTTTTTGATTTATTGTAGAGATGAGGTCTTGCCAAGTTGCCCAGGTGGGTCTCACAATCCTCTTACCTCAGCCTCCCAAAGCGCTGGGATTACAGGCTGAGCCACCAGGCCCGGCTGAAATATGAGATTTTAAAGAAATATTTACATTTGGAGAGCTTCAAGCTATTCACTGAACTCTGGCATAGAAGAATTTTGTGTGGAAAAGTTTTTAAGAAACTTGGGCCAGCTGTGCTGGCTCATGCCTATAATCCCAGCACTTTGGGAGGCTGAGGTGAGAGAATTGCCTGAGCTCACCAATTCGAGACCAGGCTGGACAACTTGGCGAGACCTAATCTCTACAATAAATTTTTTTTTAAATTAGCTGGGCATATTGGCACTTATCTATAGTTCCAGCTACTTGGAAGGCTAAGGTGGAAGGATCGCCTGAGCCCAGCAGGTCGAGGCTGCAGTGTCCTGTGCATTGGTGACAGAGTGAAACTCTGACAAAAAAAAAAAACATGGGCCAGGCACAGTGGTCCATGCCTATAATCCCAACAGTTTAGGAGGCCAAGGTTGGAGGATTGCTTGAGCCCTGGAATTCAAGACCAGCTAGGCAACAAAAAGATAAAATTAGCCAGTCATAGTGGTGCACACCTGTAGTCCCAGCTCATTGAGAGGCTGAGGTGAGAGGATCACCTGAGGCCAGGAGGTCGAGGCTGCAGTGAGCCATGGTTGTACCACCGTACTTCAGTCTGGGCGACTGTGAGTCCCAACTCAAAAAAACAAAACAAAACAAAAGGTTTAAATATGGGATAAAATTAAGTTGATTGATTAAGAGACTGATAAGTACAAGATAAATTAAAGGAATTAAAATACAATCATTTCCCTGTATGCCATTGTTATCCTATATAAATCACTAAGTTCCTACCGCTTCCATGATGCTGTCAGGCTCACTTAGGCTCAGAGCAGGCTATTACTTGTTCTGAATTGCTTCCAGGCCTGTATGTATCCACAGCCTGGATATAACCGGCTGGACGACAGCAGACACCTGATGACCAAGGTCCATGATCATGTTGTTTAGAAATTTTAACTATAGCATGACAAAAAGAGTTCTTACCACAAAACAGTGACTTGGCTCCAGAAGGGATCCCAAGGCTGTTTTTTTTTTGTTTGTTTTTTTGTTTTTGTTTTTTTGTTTTTGCCTCTAGCACAATTTACTCGCTTGTTGCATCACTCATTGCTGTCTCACCAGAAGCACTGTCCGTATATCCACGCCTCACTGAGTGATGGGAACTGGTGAGGGGAGATCGTGGGTTTAATTGCTCAACTAAAAAGGCTCTCCCCACCCTGTCAGGTGTGTATGTTTCATCTCCCACTGCCTGTATCACATTTCCCCAGTTGCCAGACCCTAGTACAAAGGCTGCACCCTCTTCCTACGTTGTCATCAAGCAAAGCCTATGACTTCAGTCCAAGGGCCCTTAGACTGGTTTAGCGTCTAGTAGTGCTGCACTTAGGTCAGCCCTGGTTTTTGTGGACTGCCTAAAAGGCTCTGCCATAAAGAGTTGTCTTGCCGGACCCAGTGGCTCAAGCCTGTAATCCTAGCACTTTGGGAGACCGGGGCGAGAGGATTGCCTGAGCCCAGAGGTTCGAAACCAGCCTGGGCAACTTGGTGAGACCTCATCTCTACAAATAAATAAGTAAATAATTAGCCAGGTGTGGTGGCACACACCTGTAGTTCCAATTACTTGGAAGGCTAAGGTGGAAGGATCGCCTGAGCCCAGCAGGTGGAGGCCATGAGCATGCCACTGCACTCTAGCCTGGGCGACAGAGTGAGACTCCAACACACACACACACACACACACACACACACACACACACACACACACACACACACAAATTGTTTCAGCTAACCATGTCCTTCCTTTCTCCCCACAGACATAACCAGTGCAGTGCAATCCAAGCGAAGAAAGTCCAAGTAAACAAGCTGGATGGCAACTGGATACTTGTAAATGTGTGTGAATTTTACAAAGAGCAATTTTGAGCTGTGACTTTTTAAAATCCATTTCTGTACAGTTATTCATTTTAACAATGTGGCCCTTTCCCTAGTCCCTGCAACCTGTTTCGTAAAACGTAATGGGGAAGGCAGGGTTGTTGAGCCCTTTGGGTGTTGCGAGTTGAAATTCAAGGTTTTTAAAATGCTGTAATGTATTGAGAGGAGCTAATGCCATTATAAATGTTATTAGTTTTCACATTTCCTAGGCAGCCTAGAGTACAGGGTGAGCATTTTTTAGATCTTCTCATGATGTATTGTGCTGTGGAAGTACTGTGTGTGAATAGCAGTAGTGGGGCAAAAGCAATCTCATTCGGAAATGTAAATAATTTTGTTATATAGTGTTTTGGATGTATTTGTTGTAGAAATGGACCAGTGAATAAAGAGAATCTAAGGGTTTGTACAATGTGAAATACTGAATGTGTTAAATAAATGTCATTGTCGTAGAACATAGTTATGTTATTGGTAAGGGATTCTTGGGTAACCAAGCTCTTTGGACTGTGAACTGAGTAGACACACCATTCCTTATGAATTAGACTCCCATCTTGTCCTCATTGCACCTGAGATGCCCACCTGGCAGGTTGAGGAAAATGCCCGTACTTGATCACTCAACTCATTCTTGGCTTTGAAGAAACTAGCCCTGTTCAGCACTGTACCAAGTACTTTGATACATGTTGGTCAAACTTCTGGTCAAACTGGCTTTGCAAGTCTGTTTGTACCATCATCAAGTTTAGATTAAGTTTCCACCTTCAGTCTAGTTCTTTGGTTGGATGGGGCAGCTCCCAAATTAGAGGGGTCATTTCATGTTACCCACTTCAGAGGTAGGGATCCACTACATTTCACTGTTTGACAGCCCTATTTTTTATTTGCATCAGGCCTAGGGGTAACTTTTCATCAACATGCCCAGGTTTTTCCCTTTACTGGCTCAATTCTTCCAAATTTGTAGTCTCCAAAGCCAGCTGCTTCTGCCCTCACCCTACCCCCAACCTTCAGGAGACTCTAGTGCTTGGGGCCCTATCCTTATCTCAAACTGGGCTTCAGCCTTCTGCCATGTTCCTAGGGTTAGACTGAAGCTCCATCCCTTCCCCTCCAGTGGCTCATCGTCCTTGCTGCACCCAGTGCCTGAGAACAAAAGGATGGGTCGGTAATTCTGTCATGCTCTTATTTTCACCCCTATTTCAACTGTCTTCTTACATGGGTCTTACATGATAAGGATCCTCTAAAAGTAGTTATTTATGAGTCAGACCCCACATTGTCTGGCTGTGTCCAGCAAGCTTATCTACCCTCTTCCTCCCCTGTGTGACATACACACCAGAACCAAAGCCAATTTAATAATGCCCTCTGCTGGGCAACCCCTTCGGGTCCACTCCCCTCTGGGAGCTTTTCTGTCCTCTCAATAAGTCTGGCTTTCTAAATAAAAATAAAAGTAAATGCCCTATGCCATTACTGTGCTTGACATTAAAGTGCTTCTCATACTTTAGTTCAACTCAGGCAGAAAGCGTAATGTGCTTTAAATAGATTTTTATTTGTTTTTCTTTATATTAATTTTTTTCTCCCATAAAGGAATAGCATTACAATCTAACAATCAAAATCCTGTTACACACATACACAGGCATGCCACATGACCCGCTCAAGGTGGTTGTTTCCTAGAGTCTGTCAACACCACAACATAGTCAACCAAAGTCTCCTCATTTCAGCCAGTCTCAAAGCACCCAACAGGAATGTGCTCAACTTGTTGGTTTCATTTAGAACTACGTGGCAGGGCAAGAAGGAAGGTATTGGAAGTGGAATATGGTGTTTCCATTCGGTACCCTCACACAGAGCCACACAGATCTGGGGAGGCATTCCACAGCTCTGGCGGGGTCCTTGTTGCACCTAAGACCTTATGGGCTGAGCAAGCTGATTACAGGGTTCCAGGCAGGGGCTGGGGAGCAGGCATACTCTAAAACAGCACCAAGCTACATCTCTACACACTTGGCACCCTGCTGGGCTAGACTGGCAAAAGCTGGAAAGTGACATCCAACTTTAAAGAATCACTCAGACTTCCTGGGAAATCACTGGACATTGTCCTTGGATGGAATTGGTACTCATCAGAAACAGGGGTCCCTCTCACATACTTAGTTTTGGCAAAGTGCTGGTAGTATTGACAGTTAATACAAACTGGTACAGACTTCTCCAGGGTCTCTGAAAACATCAGTCAAGACAGACTCTCTACCCCCTTCTGTCTAAGGTTGCATAGGACTTTGTGAATTCTGGTTCCCTTGTATATTCAAGTTCTGTGATTTTGTGTTGTTTTTTAAAATCCTGAAGCATGCTCAAGGTGAAAGGCACATACACAGTCAATACAGTATGATAAGGTCTGATGCTTCAGGACTAGCAGGAGATTGAAATAGTGTTGGTTCTTAGAAATCTATACACAATTAAAACTGTCACACTCAAATGCTACAGAATCTATAGGACAGTACAAAAAAAATGAGACAACCAGCCAGATGAGTGATTCGGTTCTAGGAGCCCCCAGAAATAAACGTAAGGGCAAGGCCTTTTGAGATTTGAGCCGAATGCCCGATACTCTTCCAGAAGGGTCATACAGGCACTGCCCAGGACTGAGCCTCGGCCCCAGCTGGCAGTGAGTAGTAGGCTGGAAGGACTGAAGGGAGTTTCAGCTCTTGGAAGTGCCAAGCACCCTATGCTGGCAGCGCCCAAGGGGTAGCTGGAAGAATAAAAGGGAGTAAGTCATCACTGAAGGAAATTTGGGAAGTGAAGCAAATGTCAGTTACTGGGGCCCTAGGGGATGGTGTGGGGACTTCTAGCTGTTTCAAGTATCAATTTGGCTTATTCTCTGGGATAAGAAACCCCAACAGGTCTCCCTCTGTCCTCAGCCCAACACCCATGGGGATATGTCATCCCTTTCCCACACACCCCACATGAGGCCTGGGGCTAATAAGGTCAGGGAGGGCAGCTGCCTTTGCCCTCAGGGGAATGCAGAGTTTCCTCCAAACCTCAGCTTGGCTGTAAGGCCTGGAAACCTGGAATTGGGGTGAGGGGGAAGACCTATTGGTTAGTACCTAATAGGAAATCTTAAAAGTTTCAAGCAAAAAAGAGCACACTAGAAAAGTACAGCTAGAAAGAAGAAATGGGAAGCAACTCAGCATCCCGAGAGGCTGTTGCTGGTGTCTGAGCCCAGAATCCAATCCCACCGCAAGAAAGGGAAAGCTGGCTGCCCTGTCCTGTTTCTACCGGGGATTCAGATTCCCTCCTCTGAGTACTCACTTGAGGAGAAAGAGAGGACTACAGGGCACCGTTTCTCCCCAGCAACCCCAAAAGGAAGGAAGCCCTGTGGGAGAAAAGGAGAAGAGGCTCCCTTGAAGGCCCTGAACCTGGACAGGGACGCTGAGGATGGGAACCGTGGGGTTCCTGAAGAACCTCGAGAGTGTTTGTCAGCCACACCAAGCAGGGTGCCCAATACAAGGCCAGAGGCGAGATGAAGGCTGAGCTGTCCATCTTGGGCTGGCTTCACCCCAAGGGGGAGTCCGCTGCTCCACCATCATTCCTGGGAACTCTCACCTAGGGTGGGCCGCTCCCAGCCTGGAAGCTCTCTGGCCTGTGTCTCTCCTAAGCTAGGCAGAGCACTTTGGGCATGTGAACAATGGCGGTGATGGTGATGCCTTGCCCAGCTGCTACTCCGCGGTGGCATGTCAGGGGTAGAGCAACAAGGTCCTAAGCCCATCAGACTCAGGGTCTGCAGAAGAGTGGTTGAGAAGAAAGGGAAGTGGGGCAGACTCCAGGCTTCAGCCTGAGGACAGGGCTTGGCCTCTGAGTGAGCTCCCAAGGTGCACTGCTGCCTACAGCTTCTCTCAGCCTGTCTTGTCCACATCTCCACACAGGCTGCCTCTTTCCTTGGATTCCCTCCATCTTCTCCCTGTAATTCACATCGCACAGTCCTTTTCCACATACTTTACCTTTCCAGGCCTACGCAGCTGCCAGGAGCCTAGCCCCCAGGGCAGAGGGAAAGTAAAGGACTAAAAGCAAAACCCTGAACCTGAGCCCTTACTACAGGAGGACAAGGACAGCCACCCTGGTCACACTTGTCGTACCCGGTCAGAGCTGGCTAGGGTCCCCACCACTGGGAGGGAATTTGGGGAATGAATAGTACAGGAACAGGAGTGAGTGTGATGCCAAATATGGGCCTGGGCGAGTCAGATAGGAGTTGAAGGTGGGAATAAGCTAGATCGGGGACTCGAAGAGGCTACCAGAAGTTGACCAGGGTTGGGGGACAGCGGTAAAGGACTGGATGGCAAGGGTGAAGGGGAGAGAGACAAGGATGGGGATTCGAGAAGAAAGAATGTCAGGAGGGAGGGGGCTGGAGAATCAGATGCTGGGCATGGGGGCCGGGAGGAGGGAGGGCGAGGCGGGTGAGGGAGTGCAGAGGATCAGAGGCCGAAACCGAGGGAGTCAAGGAAGGGCCGTCGCCCAACCTCACACTAGGAGGGAGGCCGCGGCGTCCAGCCCGAGGCGGCCCGCTGCCGCCCCTCGGACCGCACGGGAGCTGCGCCGAAGGGCCCAGCGGGGATCGGGAGTCGGCGAGGGGTTCGGAGCGCGGCCAGCGGACGCTCAGTAGTTGAACTGGCGCTGGCACGGCTGGTAGACA
>NW_007260389.1:154330-157508 GCF_000164805.1 Carlito syrichta | reverse complement strand
GCTCGATGAGGAGGTCCTCCAGGGGGCTGCTCTGGAGGCGGGCGGGCCCG
Source organism: Carlito syrichta (assembly GCF_000164805.1). Taxonomy (NCBI): domain Eukaryota; kingdom Metazoa; phylum Chordata; class Mammalia; order Primates; family Tarsiidae; genus Carlito; species Carlito syrichta. The sequence continues at coordinate 157,458 of NW_007260389.1, read as the reverse complement.
AGGCCAGGCCCCTCTGCGGTGAAACAGGCGGGAGGGGTGACAAACCAGCTTTCGTCCAGCAGGGAGGGCGCGGGCGGAGGGCGGCCCCCGCGGGCAGAGGCGGCCCCGGGGCTGGATGGAGCCGCGTAGCTGTCTACGGGGCGGAGCGGAGGGCCGTGGGGGGGCAGCGAGGAGGGAGGAGCAGCGAGGGGGGACAGCGAGGAGGGACACACACACGAGGGGCAGGGAGAGAAGGCATCGTTAGTCCGCCCTGGGCACCCGCGGGCCGGGGCCTCGACCTGCGCCCGATGCGGCCTACAGGCGCAGCCCCCAGCGCCGGCCGCGGGCACGGCCGGCTCTCTCGGGAAGGAGCCCCGCCCCCACCCTCAGTAGGCTCGAAGGACTCCCCAACCCCCTCCGCGGCTCGACCCCTGCCCCTAGGGTGACCTCACAGGTCCCGGAGTCAGGGTCCAGGCCCCGGCTCAGGCCTCACCCGGCAGGTCAATGATGAGCCAGCCGTCCACCTCATCCTCCTCCGAGACGAAGGCGCCGGGGCCGTCGGAGTCTTCGGGGGGCGGAGGGGTGCTGAAGAGGAGGCTGGCGAGGCGCTGGAACATGGCGAGGGGTGAAGCGGCCTCACGAGGGCGCCCTATGGCAGCGCAAATCCTGGGATCAGAGATGGGGTCAGCCCCCACTGCGCTCAAGTCCACCTCCCTCTTGGCCTGGGGCAGAGGACGGCGGGTATCACTCCCAGCACCAGAGCAGCCGGAAGAGGGCAACGGGAATGTGTGGGAAACTTCTGGAGTGTGTGCTTTCTGTGTTCAAATCCAGGTTCTTCTGTCTTCGGTACGAATTCAGGACAGTATTTAACTTATCAGAGCCTGACTTGCCAAAAGACAATGGTAATAGGACCCTCCTCTGGGCCATGAAGAGAATTAAATGAGCTAATAATGGTATCTTCCTCCAGGCTCTAATAAGAATTAAATGAGCTATTCCAAAGTTATTGAAGGAAATGAAAGAAAAAAAGGAAATGAGCTAAACACTTATAAAGTGCTTAGAATAGAGCCTGGACACATGGTAAGCACTTGATAAACTAATAACTTAGTTATTATTACAGGGGGCTTTAGAAACATGGCAAGGCTCTGCCAGGGAAAGTCTCCAGAGAAATGGCCATCCAAGCTGGACCATGAAGAGTAAATACTTCTCCAGACAGGAAACACATTACCCATACTGTGACTAGTTATTTTCATGAAAATAATACAGTTAGCATCATGTACCAGGCACTATTCTAAGCAGCATTACATACATTACCTCATGTAATCCTCACAACTAGAGGAAGTGGATATTACTACTATCCCTTTTTTACAGGTGAAGAAACCAAGTTGCAGAGAAATAAGGTAACTTGTCCGACGTCTCACAGCTAGAAAGAGACAGAGATGAGATTTGAACCCATGCATTCAGATTCTAGAGGCAGTACCCAGAACCACTACACTCCATTGCCTTTTTCGGGAAGCTGTCTGAATAGGCATTTTTAACTTGGTGGCCAGGGCCTTCCCTAATGGGAAGAAGGACTTTGGTTTTCATCATGACTTCCTAAATAGTAGTCCTTTATGCCCAGAGATTAAGAGCCATTTCTGGAGCCTGCGTGGTTTGAGAAGCACTGGCTAGCAGAAGTCCCAGAGAACTGCTACCATGTCACCATGTGACTGCAAGCTTCATCTTGTCTGTCAGATGAGGTGTGAGATCCGATGCTGCAGGCCCTCCTCACTCTGACCCCCTTTTCCCCTGGCTTCTGCTCAAGGCCAGTATCCTGGGCTAGGAGGGAGAGGATCAGGTTGCCTGGCCCAGGGAGAGACCAGGTCAGTGGGAGGTGACAATGGAGGAAGGAGACTGTCACCCCAGGAGCCCTCAAGGATGAGCTCAGCTGAGGGTTGGACCAGCACCCAGGCAAGCCCTCAACCTGCCCTTCCCCAGGTGAAGATGAGGAAGGAGGCTTCCTGCTCCAGGAACACAGGCACTAAGCTGGTGGCTATAGATGTGTCACTCTTCCCACCCCAGCCTCCCTTAGGACGAGACCTTGGCTGGGGCTGGTGGCCAGGCCTTTGGAATGTTCCTAAAGCCTGACTGATGTTCCACATGCGTTCTATAAAGAGAGTCAGTAGTTTTGCTGATGAGCCACTGTCACCATTCTCTAGGATTGTTTCTACACTTCCAGTAGAACTTCCTGGGGGTATATCCAGACTTCTATTCCCTGGAAACATTTCTACTCTTTCTTCTAGCTCACATGGGGGTATTTCCATGCTTGTGGCTACCTCTCCCCTTCCCTGGGAATGTTTTCGCATTTGCTGCAGAATCACCTAACCTCCATGCTCAGAATACTTTCACATTTGCGGACCCAGAGTAGGCTCAAAAAGGAAGTGCTCCCTGGTGCTAGCATTCCTAAGGGATGGGGTGAGAGGTCTACAGGAGTTATAAAGTTTGCCCCCACCCCCCACCCCCAGCTAGTGCCTCCAACTAGTGTCCACCCAGCGCAATCTACATATCCCAACCTATCTGTTGCCACAGGGCATTCATGACTCAGTTACCAAAAACCCAAAAACCTGAAGGAAGGGAATCTTGAGGCCTTGATGAGGCACATACTCCTTCCAAGAACCTACTCCTTCACTGAGAAGATGAAAGGGAAGTTAAGAGCTCTTTCAGGGACTATCATATTCACCCAGCCCCTTAACAATCTGATGACCAGAGGGAGGACATAAGTCTACCCAAAAATATGAAGCTAGATAGTGGCAGGGCAGGCTTAGCATCCAGTCCAGAGTATAAACAGTCAGAAAAGCCTCAGCAAACAATCCCTAAGAATATAATGCTGCAGGGGATACAGGGAGGTCAAAAAGACCTGCCCAGCTCCAAGACTACCTGGGTTTCCTAGTACCCAAATTCACATGCATTTACTGGAGCACCCACTGTGTGCCAGAGTCCGCACTGGGCCTCCTCAAATCACAGATTTAGTTAAGAAGGGCTCAGGCAAGAACTCCTCACCCAAGGTCACACAGCAAGTTAGTAAAGTCCGAGAGTGACAGCAGCACCAGCCAGCCAGTGCTCTACCCCCTGTCCTGACCAGGGAGCTTCCCAGATTTCTTTTTTTTTTTTTT
>NW_007260389.1:150274-154137 GCF_000164805.1 Carlito syrichta | reverse complement strand
TTTTTTGAGTTGGAGTCTCACTTCATCACCCAGGCTGGAGTGTAGTGGCACGCTCACGGCCACCCCAGTATCAACCTGCTCAGCTCAGGCAATCCTTCTGCCTTAGCCTTCCAAGTAGCAGGAACTACAGGCACGTGCTACCACGCCTGGCTAATTTTTTGATTTATTGTAGAAATGTGGTCTTACCAAGTCACCCAGGCTGTTCTCGAACCAGATTTCTTTTCTCAGCTCTGACAGCTTCCTAGAGCTCACATTCACAACTCTGCTACAGGAAGAACCATTCCCTTTAATAGTTACAACAGGCTAGGCTCGGTGTCTCAGCCTGTAATCCCATGCTTTGGGAGGCCGAGGTGAGTGGATTGCCTGAGCCCGCGGGTTCGAGACCTGCCTGGGCAACTTGGCAAGATCTCATTTCTACAATAAATCAAAAAATTAGCTGGGTGTGGTAGCACGCACCTATAATTCCAGGTACTTGGAAGGCTGAGCGGAAGGATTGCCAGAACCCAGCAGGCCGAGGCTGTGGTGGCCGGGAGCAGCCACTGCACTCCAGTCTGGGCGACAGAGTGAGACTTCAACTCAAAAAAAAAAAGCTACAACAGCTGTGCCGGGATAACATTGAGCCTCGAGCCACCCTTACGCACAGCCTATCTTTGAGCAAAACCTGGACAGGAATGAAACTTTCGGCCCAGACTCTAGGCCCATCCACTTGGAAAGTCAGAAAGTCTCCTCCTACACTTGAGGGGTAGGGGGGAACAGCAGAACACTTGCAATCACTAGCACTAGGCCAATCCTAGCTGGTAACCCTAGGCATTGGAGAGCTAATGAAGGACCAATAGAAGAAGGAACCCTCACCCCACCCTCCACCCTAACATCAACCCTGGAGACACCCTGAGGCAGCCAATGAGTCATCTTTCTGTGGTCAAAACAGCTGGGAGGCAATGATCTTGGACTCTGAGGCTTCAAGGTAGAGAGAACAGAAGGGTCAGGGCCACAAAAGGGGAACCAATCTATAGTGATCCCCCGGAAAAAGGTCCGGTAGTAAGGAGACCTAGGAGCCCTATCAAACCTTGACGATGCTGAGCCCAAGACAGGTTCCCCAGTGAAAGGAGGATGTGTATCTTGCTACTTGTATTGAACTACTAAGACATCCATGGCTAATGGATGTCACTCACCCAGAGTGTGACTCTAATCGTGTGACCTCAAATAAGCTACTTCTCTCTGGGCCTCAGTATCCCCTTACTTCTGAGACCTTCATTTTGAGAGTGGGAGTGACGTCAGCTAAAGCACACAAATTAGGGATTAGGAGGATGTTATTATGTTAGTCCCTGAGGGGCGGAGCCTGGAGCCGGAGGGTGGAGATTCCGCCACCATCTGGTGCTGCCCCAATGAGGTGGAGTCCGAGGCCTCCCCGAACTCCTGACGACCCCCTCAACCTAGACCCAGCAGCACCGTCTGACTCCCCGTGTCGCAAGGAGGAAGTAGGGGATCAGAGGCTGATGAGCCCAGGAAACTGCCGAGCCCCATCAGGCTCCCCCTGGATTTCAGCGTCCCTCACCCACAGCCCAGCCCCGACACAGCGGCCACCAGGTCACGGGAGGACAAGCGACCTAAGTGGGCGGGGCGGTGCCGGCCTTGGTGACGTCTCAATGTCATATGCAAATACGGCAACGTCATGGTCCGCCAGGCGTGCGGCAACCAATCGGGAACCAGGAACACAGCCCCGACGACCGCGGGCAGAGACAGACAAAGACCCGGGAACTCGGGGCGCAGGGCGTGTCCCGGTGCCCAGGGAGCCCCCCAGGCCAAAACTGGTCGGGACTCACCTGGGAGCGGGTGCGGCGCTGAGGTAGTTGAGCGTCCCAGGAGCGTCGGCTGCTCACCGGCCGGGCCGCATCGCGGGACCCGGAGGGGCCGGGGGAAGACGGCCGGGCGGGCGTTCGCACGCTCCGAGCGGCTGAGCTCGCCCGCCGGGCTTGGAGTCTGTGCGGCGGCTGCGGCTCAGCACAAATCCGAACGTTCAAACAGCTGATGGTGACGTCACAAAGGGGCCCGCCCGCCTCGCGTCACGGGCCGGCGGAGCGGCAGCCAATCCCAGGCCGCGGATCCCCCAGCCCCGCCCCTGCGCCCGGAGCCGTGTTCCGAGCTTCAGGGTCCGCCCGGAGAGGCGACAGCTGGGAGCTGGGACCCCAGCCCAACGAAGAAGCCGGGGGCCTTTCAGGGAGGGCGCCTCCATTCCTTCCCGCGGATCTTCCTTTGCTTGGTTCCTCTATGCATCGCCGCGCCCTCGCCTCTCCTGCTGCTCCCCAAATCCTCCCATCTGCGATCCTATATCGGAGGCCCGGATAGGTACCCTTTTCTCGACTCCACACCGCGTCCGTGCACCTCCGTTCTCCCCACCACCATTCCCCTTGCTCTGCCTCCCTTTTCTGTTTTGCCCCCTCATCCCTACACATTTTTTGCTCTCCCGCCCCATTTTCCTCACCTCTGTAGGCTTGAGAGAAGGTGTACATCCCCCTTCCCCGGTTCAGGGGAACATCTGGGAGTGTAGAGGAGTTAAGGAAGCTAAGGGGAAAATTTGCTAAGCGTAGGACTTGGAGAGGAATTGCCCAGGGCTGAATAAACATGACAGGCCTGCACAGTAGAGTTACAGGGCAGGGATTATGAGTTTAGATTTACACATGGAGAAATTTAGTCTCACAAATCTCGTTGTTAGTATGTGAACTCATATGCAATAGTGCATTCAACAAACATTTATTGCCTACTATTGCCACCACCAGAACAGTAGCTGACATTCATTGAACAACTTACTGTTTGTCAGGCACTGTGCTATATGGTGCTTTATATGTGTTATTTTGATCTTTACAACATCCCAAAAGGGGTATTATCTTAGGTTTTTGTTGTTGTTTTGTTTGTTTTTGTTTTGTTTGAGTAGGAATCTCACTCAGCCATCCATGCTGGAGTTGAGCCCATGCTGGAGTTGAGCGGCACACTCACAGCCACCGCAGCCTTGACCTGCTGGGCTTAGGTGATTCTTCCTCCTCAGGCTTCCAAGTAGCTGGAACTGGAGGCCCAGATACGTACCACCACACCCGGCTACTTTTTTTGATTTATTGTAGGTCAGGTCTCGCTGTATTGCCCAGGCTGGTCTCAAACCCATGGGCTCAGGCGATCCTCTCACCTCTGCCTCCCAAAGTGCTGGGATTACAGACGTGACCCACTGTGACTGGCCTTGTCCTAGTTATACAGTTAAGGAAACAGACTCAGTCCAAGAGACTTCCCAATGGCAGAGTCAGGATTTAAACCCATAGTCCTCTATTCTCTACATGCACCAAATGGCCTAAACTATAGGGTGCTTCAGCCTCCCCAAGGAGACCTGAATTCCAGTCCTAACTGTGCCCCAAACTTGCTGTGTGACCTTAAGTCATGTTACCTCTCTGGATCTGGTTTTTATTTTTTGAGTTGGAGTTTCACTCCATGGCCCAGGCTGGAGTACAGTGGTACGCTCATGGCCACCGCAGCCTTGACCTGCAGGAATTAAGCAATCCTTCCGCTTCAGCCTTCCAAGTAGCTGGAACTACAGGCACGCACCACCATGCCCAGTAAAGTTTTTGATTTATTGTAGAGATGAGGTCTCACCAAGCTGTCCAATCTGGTCTTGAACCCATGAGCTCAGGCAGTCCTCTCACCTCAGTCTCCCAAAGTGCTGGGATTATAGGCATGAGCCGCCTTGCTCAGCCTGGGTCTGTTTCTTTTTCTTTTTCTTTTTTGTTTGAGTTGGAGTCTCACTCTGTCGCCCAGACTGGAGTGCAGCGGCCGCTCCCGGCCACCGCAGCCTCTACCTGCTGGGCCCCGGCGATCCTTCC
>NW_007260389.1:149308-150036 GCF_000164805.1 Carlito syrichta | reverse complement strand
AAAAAAAAAAAAAAAATTAGCCGGGCATGGTAGTGCGCTCCCGTAGTTCCAGCTACTAGGAAGGCTAAGGCGGAAGGATCGCCAGAGCCCAGCAGGTCGAGGCTGCGGTGGTCGGAAGCGGCCACTGCACTCCAGTCTGGTTAACAGTGAGACTCCAACTCAAAAAAAAAAAAAAAAAAAACACACCCCCAGAATCCCCTTGAGGTTCTGTGTCCTCTGTGTAGAGCAGAGCTGGTGGGGAGGGCCTGAGAGCTGCTTTCTGGACAGGAGGCAGAGGGGGAAGGCCAGAGGTTCACGCTCCAGTGAGAAAACCCTGCCCAGCCCAGCCTGAAACCACCCTGAGGGACTCCTCAGCCCTATCAACAGGGGGAAGGAGCCAGGAAACAACACCCAGGGGCTGGGGGAGGGGAGAGTGGCATCATGCCCCCTGGAGAGTTGTCCTCAAAATGTCCTCATTCCATGCAACCCAGAGCCTCTGCCCAGCACAGCCACTTCCTGCTAACATCATCATCACTCTTTTGACCTCCTTGCTGACTCAAACAAAATAATCTCTTGGGCTGGGTATGGTGGCTCACCCTATAATCCCAGCACTTTGGGAGCCCAAGGTGAAAGGATTGCCTGAGCTCACGGGTTCAAGACCAGCCTGGGCAACTTGGCAAGACCTCATCTCAGCCGGGCTCAGTGGCTCAGCCTGTAATCCCACGCCTTTGGGAGGCCGAGGTGAGTGG
>NW_007260389.1:145029-148962 GCF_000164805.1 Carlito syrichta | reverse complement strand
ACTCAAAAAAAAAAAAAAAAAAGAATCATGCAGCAGCAGGGTCACCTACTGACCCTGGTTCCAGGGAATGGGCTTGGTATTCTGAGACCCTGGTCAGGCTCAAGGGCTGTAAAAAGAGCAATGGGCACCATGCTAGGAGTAGTTCTGGCTTTTCATTACCAATTGGACATAGGTTGCCATTCCTGTGTGCACTCATAATATCCATGGGCATCTGTGGACACATAGGAAGGCACCCATGTACATACACATGCACATGAACTCATATCTGCAGTGTTAACAGACACCCATGCCCACTAACCCATGCCCAGGTATGAATATCTGCCTAATTGTATGGGCTCCAGGATTGGAGGTCAAGAGGCCACCCTTCTATTCCTCACAAGGCCTTGGGTTTGCCCTTACCAACCCTGGGGGCTCCCCACTGGCTTGCCAGCCATCACCACCCCCAACTTCAAAGGACAGAGATGTGTCAGTCTGGGTGTGTCTCTCACAGGATCTTGTGTATACTTGCAGTTATGAGCCAACCTGTGTGCCTGGCTAGAGAGCTGGCTCACCACTTCCCTTCTCTCCCCCACCCCATCCCTACCTTGTGATAATAAATTCTTCCTTTGTGACCCACCTAGGAAACACAGTGATACCTTATCTCTACAATAAATCAAAAAAATTATCCAGGCGTGGTAGCGCGCGCCTGTAGTTCCAGCTACTTGGAAGGCTGAGGCGGAAGGATCGCCGGAGCCCAGCAGGTCGAGGCTGCAGTGGCCACTGCACTCCAGGCTGGGCAACAGAATGAGACTCCAACTCAAAAACACACACACACACACACACAAAATAAATTCTTCCCATTTTACTGGCGAAGAAACTAAGACGGGGAAAAATTTAATTGAGAAAGCCAGCAAGGTTGTACATAATCTCCCAACTCCCCCTGCAGATGGGCTTATACCTTAACAAGGAGCCATGTTTCAAGAAATTCTACTCAAAAGTTTTGTTGTTCAACCCAAAGATGTCTGAATTTGAGAGTAATTGTGGTGTGTGTGTGCGTGTGTGTGCGCGCACCCATGCCATGAAAAAACACCTGGCCTGATTGTCAGAAAATTCAGATTTCAGGATTTCAGTACTGGTCTGTCTTGGGCTCACTGCTGGATGCTTGACCTGGAATCTTACTCTGTTGCCCAGGATAGAGTGGGCACGCTAACGGCCACCTCAGTCTTGACCTTCTGGGCTCAGGTGATCCTTCCACTTCAGCCTTCCATGTAGCTGGAGCTACAGGCATGTGCCACCACACCTGGCTACTTTTTTGATTTATTGTAGAGTCAGGGTTTCACCATGTTATCCAGGCTGGTCTCCAACCCGTAGCTCAGGCAGTCCTCTTGCTTCCGCCTCTCAAAGTGCTGGGATTATAAGCTTGAGCTACCAAGGCTGGCTGAGCAAGTCAAAAGACTGGTTTGGTTTTAGTCCATCTGCTCATGGTATGAGGTTGGCAACTACTTTAGGGCTCCTGAGGTATGTTTGTGAACGTGGACAAGTGAGCTGCTTTGGTGTGAGTACCCTGCATAAATTCCCACATTTAGAACTTTAATTTTTAAAAATAAGATAGAATCTCACTTTGTGTTATCAGGCTGGTTTCAAACTCCTGGGCTCAAGCAATTCTCCTGCCTTGGCCGCCCAAAGTGCTGGGATTATAGGTGTGAGCCACCATGCCCAGCCTTCACTTTTAGAACTTTAAAAAAGAAATGGCAGTATCCCTCCCTGGCCATAGGTGGTCCGAAGAGACAGGTTTGGACTATTCAGAAGCAGAAGGAAAAGAACTGGCATCTGGGGTTGCGCCATCTCTGTCTTGCCCAGGCAGGGCTAGGCTCTGTGCCCCCCTCCTGGGTCTTGGCTTGGGAATTGGATCCCCAGCAGGCTTTGACCTAGGAGAAGAGGGTTGGAAGGGGGTTCCCCCCTGCTGGACCAACCACTCTTGCAGGAGCAAATAAACTCTTTGAAGCACAGACCATGTTCCTCTCCTGCTCATAGGAGTTGGGCACAGCCGGGCTCGGTGGCTCAGCCTGTAATCCTAGCACTTTGGGAGGCTGAGGTGAGTGGACTGCCTGAGCCCGCGGGGTTGAGACCCGCCTGGGCAGGCGAGACCTCATCTATACAATAAATCAAAAAAATTAGCCGGGTGTGGTAGCACGCACCTGTAGTTCCAGCTACTTGAAAGGCTGCGGCAGAAGGATCACCAGAGCCCAGCAGGTCGAGGCTGCGGTGGCCGGGAGCGGCCACTGCACTCTAGTCTGGGCGACAGAGTGAGACCCCAACTCAAAAAAAAAAAAAAGAGTTGGGCACATGTTCCCATGTGTTCAGCAGTATCCAGAAATATTGTATGTGCATTTGTGTGCCATAACAAAAACTATAAAATATAAAACCTGTGTGTGAAAAAATGTACAGCTTTTTTCCTAACCTAGCATCATATTTTGAGCAGCTGACAGTCCCATGAAGGAGGAAACTGCCATGTTGTGGAGAGAGTTGCATGGCAGGGACCCAAGAAAGTTCTCCAGATGCTGAGGGTGGGCCCCTGCCAACAGAGAGTGAGAAAATGGAGTCCTCAGTCCTTGGTCTGAAAATAAGCTCTGCCAACAACCTGAGGGAGGAAGGTGATCTTTCACTAGTTGAGCCTCCAGATGAGGACACATCTGGCCAATACCTCGATTTCAGCTTTGTGGGACCCCAAGCAGAGAATGCAGAAGGGCTGTGCCTGAACTTCTGACATATAGCACTGTCAGTTACTAAATGGATGCTGATACGTGATAGGATATCATGAAACCATGAAGAACAAAATTATGTCCTTCACAGCAACTTGGATGCAGTTGGAGACCATCATACTAAGTGAACCTATCACAGAACAAAGAACTCACTCATAAGCAGGCCCTGATTGCTGGTCATACACGCACAACAGACGCTGGATACAACTAGGGGAGGAAGGGAAGGAGGGAGAAGGAATGGAGGGCACATGGCAACACACTGGGTACAAGGTCCACTATCAGGGAGAGAGGGCTAGCTAGAAGCCCAAGCTTCATCTGCACACAACTTACTTATGTAGTAAATCTTGACATGTACTCCACAACTCTAAAATAAAAATTTTTAAATGGCCAGGCTCGGTCGTTTAACCTATAATCCCAGCACTTTGGGAGACAGAGGCAAGTGGATCGCCTGAGCCCGTGAGTTTGAGACCAACCTGGGCAACTTGGAGAGACCCCCGTCTCTACAACAAATCAAAATGAGCCAGGTGTGGTCATGCCTACCTGTAGTTCTGGCTACTTGGGAGTCTGAGGCAGAAGGATTGCCAGAGCCCAGTGGGTCGATGCTGGGGGGCCGTGAGTGTGCCACTACACTCCAGCCTGAGCAACAGAGTGAGACTCCAACTCAAAAACAAACGGCCGGGCTCCGTGGCTAAGCCTGTAATCCCAGCGCTTTGGGAGGCTGAGGTGAGTGGATTGCCCGAGCCCGTGGGTTCGAGACCCGCCTGGGCAACTTAGCGAGACCTCATCTCTACAATAAATTAAAAAATGAGCCGGGCATGGTAGCGCGTGCCTGTAAGGATCGCCGGAGCCCAGCAGGTCGCGGCTGCGGTGGCCGGGAGCGGCCACTGTACTCCAGTCTGGGTGACAGAGTGAGACTCCAACTCAAAAACAAACAAACAAAAACCAAATAAACGAATAAATAAATAAAATTTTTAAAAAATAAGCTGTAAGCTGGGCTCGGTGGCTCAGCCTGTAATCCTGTGCCTTTGGGAGGCTGAGGTGAGTGGATTGCCTGAGCCCATGGGTTCGAGACCTGCCTGGGCAGCGAGACCTCATCTCTACAAGAAATCAAAAAATTAGCCGGGAGTGGTAGCACACACCTGTAATTTCCGGCTACTCGGAAGGCTGAGGTGGAAAGGATCGCTGGAGCCCA
>NW_007260389.1:143896-145009 GCF_000164805.1 Carlito syrichta | reverse complement strand
AAAAAAAAAAAAAAAAATAAGCTGTACATGATGGCTCACGCCTGTAACCCTAGCACTTTGGGAGGGAGAGGCGAGAGGATTGCCTGAGCCCACGTGTTCGAGACCAGCCTGGGCAACATGGTGAGACCTCGTCTCTACAATAAATAAAAAAATTAGCTGGGGTGGTGGCACACATCTGTAGTTCCAGGTACTTGGAAGACTGAGGTGAAAGAATCACCCGAGTCCAGCAGGTCGAGGCTGCAGTGACTGTGAGCATGCCGCTGCACTTCAGTCTGGGTAGCAGAGTGAGACCCTGATTCAAAAACAAAATAAAATAAAACAAAACAAAAATAATAAAAATAAAAACTAAGTTGGGCATGGTAGCTCATGCCTATAATCCTAGTACTTTGGGAGGCAGAGGTGAAAGGATTGCCTGAGCCCAGGAGTTCGAGACCAGCCTGAGCAACTTGGTGAGATCTACACTAAAATGAAAAAATTAGCCGGGCATGGTGGTGCACGCCCATGGTTCCAGTTACTTGGAAGGCAGAGGTGGAAGGATCACCTAAGCCGAGCAGGTCAAAGCTGCAGTGACTGTGATTGTGCCACTGCACTCTAGCCTGGGAAACAGCGTGAGACTTCAGTTCAAAAAACAAACAACAAGCCGGGCTCGGTGGCTTAGCCTGTAATCCCGCGCCTTTGGGAGGCTGAGGTGAGCAGATTGCCTGAGCCCGCGGGTTCGAGACCCGCCTGGGCAGCAAGACCTCATCTCTACAATAAATCAAAAAATCAGCGGGGCGTGGTAGTGCATGCCTGTAATTCCGGCTTCTCGGAAGGCTGAGGCGGAAGGATCGCCGGAGTCCAGCAGGTCGAGGCTGCGGTGGCCGGAAGCGGCCACTGCACTCCAGTCTGGGCGACAGAGTGAGACTCCAACTCAAAAAAAACAAAAACAACAACAACAACAAAAAAAAAAACAGACAAATAAATGGATGTTATCTTGAGCCCCTAGGTTTGTGGTTTGTTAAACAATAGAAAACAAGTACACACATGTTGATACAGGGGTTTTTTTGTTTTTGTTTTTGTTTTGTTTTGTTTTTGAGTTGGAGTCTCACTCTGTTGCCCAGACTGGAGTGCAGT
>NW_007260389.1:140088-143876 GCF_000164805.1 Carlito syrichta | reverse complement strand
GATCCTTCCTCCTCAGCCTTCCGAGTAGCTGGAATTACAGGCGCGCGCTACCACACCCAGCTGATTTTTTGATTTATTGTAGAGATGAGGTCTTGCTGCCCAGGCGGGTCTCGAACCCGCGGGCTCAGGCAATTCATTCACCTCAGCCTCCCAAAGGCGCGGAATTACAGGCTGAGCCCCCGAGCCAGGCTGATACAGGGGTTTTTTGCATAACAATTGAGAAGAAGTTTGAGTGTTACTAACCTTACTCCAATAAATTTTGTTTTAGGAAAAATATTTTTGTGAAATATAATAAATAGAGTTATTAGCCGGTGTGGTGGTGCATGCCTGTAGTTCCAGCCCCTATCTCCTGTGTTGTAATATCTCTGATTATGTTTCTATTTACACTGAATAAAATTCTCAATTATAGACAAGGTATCTGTCTCCCAGAAAGTAGGCATTCCTGGGTGTGTGGTAAATAGAATGGTACAGTGCTCTAAGACAGGGGTCCTCAACTTGTGGGCCAAAGACTGGTACGAAATGAAGCTTCATCTGTATTTACGGCTGCTCCCCATCACTTGCATTTATTGCCTGAGCTCCGTCTTCTGTCAGATTAGCGTGGCATGAGATTCTCATAGAAGCACGAACCCTATCATAAACTGCACAAGATAGAAAACATTTCCTTTCAAGCATAACACTTTTTTTTTGAGTCGGGGTCGCACTTTCTTCCAGGCTAGAGTGCAGTGGCACAATCACAGTTCACCACAGCCTCCATTTTCTGAGCTCAGGCAATTCTTCTACCTTAGCATCCCGGACAGCTGGGCCTAAAAGTATGTTCTACCACACCTGGCTAATTTTTTATTTTTTTATTTTCGTAGAGATGAGCTCTCACTGTATTGCCCAGGCTGGTTTTGAACTCCTGGACTCATGCAATACTCTCGCTTTGGTACCCTAAAGTGCTGGGATTACAGGAATGAGCCACATGCCTGGCTGTAAACACAATTTTATTTATTTATTTATTTATTTATTATTGTTTTGAGTCGGAGTCTCACTCTGTCGGTCAAGCTGGAGTGCAGTGGCAGGCTGCTCACAGTCACTGCAGCCTCAGCCTCAGGTGATCCTTCTGCCTCAGCCTTCCAAGTAACTGGAACTACAGGTACATGCCACCACATGTGGCTAATTTTTTTGATTTATTGTAGAGACGAGGTCTCACCAAGTTGCCTGGGCTGATCTCGAACCCGTGGACTCAGGTAATTCTTTCACCTCGGCCTCCCAAAGTACTGGGATTATAGGGGTGAGCCACCGCACCCGGCCTGTGTACTAGACTTTGAAGGATGAGTTGGAGTACTTGCCTTGAAGCAAATGGATTAAAAGGCCTGGAATAGAATTTTATTTTTTAGCCGGGCTCGGTGGCTCAGCCTGTAATCCCGCGCCTTTGGGATGCTGAGGTGAATGGATTGCCTGAGCCTGTGGGTTCGAGACCCGCCTGGGCAACTTGGCGAGACCTCATCTCTACAATAAATCAAAAAATTAGCCGGGCGTGGTAGCACGCGCCTGTAGTTCCAACTACTTGGAAGGCTGAGGCGGAAGGATCGCCGGAGCCCAGCTGGTCGAGGCTGCGGTGGCCGGGAGCGGCCACTGCACTCCAGTCTGGGCGACAGAGTGAGACTCCAACTCAAAAAAAAAAAGAAAAAAAGAAAAGCTTATCAGAAAGGGCCTGGGAAAGTTTCTGATGTGGAGTGATAGTTATGGTGGTGGGTGTGAGAGGCTGGTGAGATCAAAGATTCTAAGAAGTGTTGGCATGGATTGGGGACTCTTGAATGTTACAAGAAAATATTAGAGATTTTTAAAAATTACTTTTGGGAATTCTCAGATTTAATACATTTTTATTCATTTTTGAATAGGTGAAAATGCATATAATTCAAAATCCCAAAGAACAAAATGATGTAGTTTCCCTTCCCACCTCTACCCCCAGCACCCTGCAATCAGCTCCCGCTCCCCAGGGGAGACTGCAGTTACCAGTTTCTTCTTCTTCTTCTTCTTCTTTTTTTTTTTTTTTGCTCAGAGTCTCACTCTGTTGCCCAGGCTGGAGTGCAGTGTCATGCTCATGGCTACTGCAGCCTTGACCTGCTGGACTTAGGCCATCCTTCCATTTCAGCCTTCCAAGTAGCTGGAACTACAAGCACATGCTGCCATGCCTGGCTAATTTTTTGATTTATTGTAGAGATGAGGTCTCATCAAGTTGCTCGGGCTGGTCTCGAACCCATGGGCTCAGACAATCCACTCTCCTTGGCCTCCCAAAGTGCTGGGATTATAGGCTGAGCCACCAAGCCCGGCAATCCCTGAACTCTCCTGGGGCTCCCTCGCTTGTTATTGCACCTGCTGTCTGGTTCTCTGTGGATTTTTCCATTCCTTCTTGCCAGAGGAATTTGCCAGATCTCCCTTAAGCAGAGGGCACGATGTTGGCTGTGAGCCTTAAACACTGTGTCATCTTGGCCGGGCACGGTGGCTCATGCATACAATCCCAACACTTTGGGAGGCCGAGGTGAGAAGATCAGCCTGAGCACCTTGATGAGAACGCATCTCTACAATAAATCAAAACATTATCCAGGAACCTGTGGTTCCAGATGCTTGGAAGGCTGAGACTGAAGGATTGCCTGAGCACAGGAAGTCAAGGCTGTGGTGGTTGTGAGCGTGCCACTGCATTCTAGTCTGGATGACAGAGTGAGACTCCAACTCAAAAAAGAAAACAAGCCGGGCTCAGTGGCTCAGCCTGTAATCCCGCACCTTTGGGAGGCTGAGGTGAGTGGATTGCCTGAGCCTGCGGGTTCAAGACCCACCTGGGCAATTTGGCCAGACCTCATCTCTACAATAAATCAAAAAATTAGCCGGGCGTGGTAGCGCGTGCCTGTAATTCCGGCTACTTGGAAGGCTGAGGCAGAAGGATCGCCGGAGTCCAGCAGGCGAGGCTGCGGTGGCTGGGAGCGGCCATTGCACTCCAGTCTGGGCGACAGAGTGAGACTCCAACTAAAAAAAAAAAAAAAAGAAAACAAAACAAAAAATAGTGAAAGGACAAGTTTGGCAGTTCATAGCTCCGAGGTCAATGTTTTCCATCTTTTAAGGGTAGCTGTCACAGATTTTGGTAAGAACATAATTTTACTGAGAATTTTGTTCAAGAACTTCCTTTTGCCGGGCTCGGTGGCTCAGCCTGTAATCTTGCACCTTTGGGAGGCTGAGGTGAGTGAACTGTCTGAGCCCGCGGGTTCGAGACCCGCCTGGGCAGCGAGACCTCATCTCTACAATAAATCAAAAAATCAGCTGGGTGTAGTAGCGCGCGCCTATAATTCCGGCTACTCAGAAGGCTGAGGCGGAAGGATCGCCGGAGCCCAGCAGGTCGAGGCTGCGGTGCCCGGGAGTGGCCGCTGCACTCCAGTCTGGGCAACCGAATGAGACTCCACTCAAAAAAAAAAAAAGAACTTACTTTTTCATGACAACTGTTTTTTCTTGGGTTGGATCAGAAAGCTAGTGACAAATAACTCTACACTCTGTATCCAGATGATATTTACTTGCCAGATTTAATTTTTCCCCTACAGTGGCCTTCAACGGTTTTTAATTCTTCCCTTAATAAAAAAGTAATTGGCCGGGCTCGGTGGCTCAGCCTATAATCCCAGCACTTTGGGAGGCCAAGGCGAATGGATTGCCTGATCCCTCAGTTCAAGAACAGACCGGGCAACTTGGTGAGACCTTGTCTATACAATAAATAAAAAATTAGCCGGGCGTGGTAGCGTGTGCCTGTAGTTCCGGCTACT
>NW_007260389.1:138582-139784 GCF_000164805.1 Carlito syrichta | reverse complement strand
ATCCACTCACCTCAGCCTCCCAAAGTGCTGGGATTACAGGCTGAGCCACCAAGCCCGGACACACTTCAAATTTAATAGATGCTGTCAAGTCACTTTACCAACATGCTGGATCACTTTTGGACTTCCACCAATGGTACATGCGAGCCTTAGCCCACATCTGGAAGTAACCCACATGCTTTCTTCTGAGTCAAAGCTCAAAGCCTGTTATCACTGGAATGTCTGGGTCCTGAGCTCCCTTCTGCAGAATCTGGGAAAGCAAGCTGAGTGTTGGGAGGGTACACATGGATGAGGGGCAGGCTGTTGTCTAGTAGCCAGACAGGTACATGGAAAAAGGCCACCATGGAGGAAGTGAGCTCCCATCACTAGAAGTGCCCAGGTGGAGGTTCAGTATCAACAAATGCACTGAGCATTGACTTTGTGCCAGGTCTTCAGCCTGGTATTTTGTCTCAGAGGTGAGTCAGCCTCAGTCCCTGCCTTCTCAGAGCTGGGTACTCATGGAGAAGACAAAAGACAGTGACAGCTGAGTCTACTGAATACTGAGTTGGACTTCCTTTTCTGACAATATCTGGAACTTCCTCTTACATGACACTCAGAGATACTGGAAATAAAAGCAAAAAATATGTTTTTGTTTTTTTTTGCTTTTGTTTTTTTTGAGAGTCTCACTCTGTTGCCCAGGCTGGAGGGCAGTGGCGTGCTCACGGCCACTGCAGCCTCAACCTGCAGTGATCCTTCCGCCTCAGCCTTCCAAGTAGCTAACTATAGGAGCATGCCACCACTCTCGGCTAATTTTTCTTGATTTATTGTAGAGACGAGGTCTCGCCAAGTTGCCCAGGCTGGTCCCGAACCCGTGGGCTCAAGCAGTTCTCTCAAATTGGCCTTCCAAAGTGCTAGGAAGGTGTGACCACCATACCTAGCCCTTTTTTTTTTTTTTTTTTTGAGTTGGAGTCTCCATCACCCAGGCCGGAGTGCAGTGGCACACTCACGGCCACCCTAGCATGGACCTTCTGGGCTCCACAATCCTTCCACCTCAGCTTTCCAAGTGGCCGGAACTATAGACATGCCCTACCATGCCTGGCTAATTCATTTTTGATTTATTGTAGAGATGAGGTCTCTCCAAGTTGCCCGGGCTGGTCTCGAATCCCTGGGCTCAGGCAATCCACTTGCCTCAGCCTCCCAAAGTGCTGGGATTACAGGCTGAGCCA
>NW_007260389.1:137122-138562 GCF_000164805.1 Carlito syrichta | reverse complement strand
TTTTGAGTTGGAGTCTCACTCGGTCGCCCAGACTGGAGTGCAGGGGCTGCTCCCGGCCACTACAGCCTCAACTTGCTGGACTCCGGCGATCCTTCTGCCTCAGCCTTCCATGTAGCTGGAACTACAGATGCGTGCTACCACACCCGGCTAATTTTTTGATTTATTGTAGAGATGAGGTCTCACCAAGTTGCCCAGGTGGGTCTCAAACCCGCGGGCTTAGGCAATCCACCCACCTCGGCCTCCCAAAGTGCTGGGATTACAGACTGAGCCACCGAGCCCGGCCGTAACCTGGGTTTTAACAGACATTTGGGGACACAAAGCTTTGGGCTTACATGAAATTAGGGGTTGGAACTGAGATCTTTGATAAATCTACTACTTTTGAAGAGCTATACCCACAGTGAAAGAGCAGACTAGGGGAAAAACAAACACACACACACTTGACTACTAGCAAAGAAAAGCAAATAGGACATGTGTCCATCTTGACCAGGTCTTCGGGTGCAGGGGGAAAAACTATCTCCTGAGAATTTGAAACCACATGCCTTCCCTCCATGAGTCCTTACATCACTTGTATGGCTAGGAATCCCAAACTGAGAAATTAGCATAAAAAGGAAACTCAGCTGGGCTGGTGGCTCAGCCTGTAATCCCCGCGCCTTTGGGAGGCTGAGGTGAGTGGATTGTCTGAGATTGAGGGTTTGAGACCTGCCCAGGCAACTTGGCAAGATCTCATCTTTACAATAAACCAAAAATTAGCCGGGCGTGGTAGCGCTCGCCTGTAGTTCAAGCTACTTGGAAGGCTGAGGCGGAAGGATCGCCAGAGTCCAGTAGGTTGAGGCTACGGTGGCCGGGAACGTGCCACTGCCCTTGAGCCTGGGTGACAGAGTGAGACTCCAACTCAAAAAAAAAAAAAAAAAAAGAAACCCACCCTGAAATGATCTCTCAGATGCCTAGAAGAAACAAATACAAATCTTCTATGGAGTGGCCCCCTGTCCCCATGGCAGGCTACACAGGATTTCTATGTATAAAGTCTTTACAAACATTAGTTTATAATCTAAATTTATGAAATACGCAGGAACACAATTTACCATGAGTAAGATTCAGTAGAAAAATTAACAGAAAAATCAGACTCAAGAACTTCGGATAATAGAATTATCAGCCAGTGCACATTAAGTGCAGGTAGGAGCATGGAGATAGAACTGATTACCTGATCTAATAAAAGTCTTCATAAGGAGGGAAATGTGATGCCAGGTTTGGTGACTCATACCTGTAATCCCACGACTTGGGAGGCTGAGGTGAGTGGATTGCCTGAGCCCATGGGTTCGATACACGCCTGGGCAACTTGGCGAGACCTCATCTCTACAATAAATCAAAAATTAGCCGGGCGCCAGGCTCGGTGGCTCAATCTGTAATCCCGCGCCTTTGGGAGGCTGAGGTGAGTGGATT
>NW_007260389.1:134966-136818 GCF_000164805.1 Carlito syrichta | reverse complement strand
GGTCGAGGCTGCGGTGGCCGGGAGCGGCCACTGCACTCCAGTCTGGGCAACAGAGTGAGACTCCAACTCAAAAAAACAAAAAACAAACAAAAAAAACAAAAACAGAGTATACCAAGGAAATGATCATTACTAGTTCATTTTCTCAGGTGCACAAATCATGCTTGGCCTTGTAGGCCTTCTTGAGGATTTTGGTTCTTTTCAGGTTTTTTGTTTTGTTTTGTTTTGTTTCGTTTCGTTTGAGTTGGAGTCTTGCTCTGTTGTCCAGGCTGAAGTGCAGTGGCACGCTCACGGCCACCGCAGCCTCAGCCTGCTGGCCCAGGCGATCCTTTCATCTCAGCCTTCCAAGTTGCTGGAACTACAAGCATGCACCACGATGCCCAGTTAATTTTTTGATTTACTGTAGAGGTGAGGTCTCACTAAGTTGCCCAGGCTGGTCTTGAGCCCATGAGCTCAGACAGTCCTCTCATCTTGGCCTCCCAAAGTACTGGGATTATAGGCATGAGCCGCTGTGCCCAACAAGATTTTGGTTTTCATACTAAAAGCAAAGTAAAGTCAGTGAAATATTTTAAGTGAGGTATTAGTAATACTCATTCGTTCGTTCATTAATTCAACAAATTTTCATGAATTTCTTTTGTGTGTGTGTGTGTGTGTGTGTGTGTGTGTGTGTGTGTGTGTGTGTGTGTATGTGTGTCAGAGTCTCACTCTGTTGCCCAGGTTGGAGTGCACTGGCACGCTCATGACCACCACAGCCTTGACCTGCTGGGCTCAGGTGATCCTTCCGCCTCAGCCTTCCAAATAGCTGGAACTACAGCCAGGTGCTACCACGCCTGGCTATTTTTTTTTTTTTTAATTTATTGTAGCGATAAGGGCTCACCAAGTTGCCTCAGCTGGTCTTGAACCCACAGACTCAGGCAATCCCTAAACCTCCCTAAATGCTGGGATTACAGGCTGACCCACTGAGCCTGGCTCTCTTCCTGAGTTTCTAATGGGTGTCAGGAAAAAGGAGGAATGGGGATACCAGGAAGAAACAAGCAAAGTCCACGACACCTGTCTCCTTTCCCTGAGCTGGGAAATGTGTGTGTATTCAGCAGGAGGGCATAAGAGCTTAAAAGCATAGTCATGGAGAGTGCAGCTTCTGGGAGGGAAAGGAGTTCAGAGAAAGACTTGGGGTGGGGGTGCCAAACTACAGCCTTTGAGTTGTAGGCCTCCTTTGCATCTTGGTCTTGTTTCCCTAACGGCAAGGCTTTCACAATCATGGGCATTTGTGGGTAGAGGACAGGAAGGAAATTAGTAGGGCGGGGGCAGGATCTTAGAAACGAGTCCTCCGGGCATTGGGTAAGTCTAGATCCTTGGTTCCTTGTGCGCCCATTCAGCACTCGGAGGGCTGAGGAGAAAGTTGGTGTGGTTCCCCCAGGGGGCCTCACCAAAGACCCCAGCTTATAGCCAGGAGCTGCTAGTGTAGGAGACCAATAGTGAGAGCCCTGGCTTCTGGGCCCAGAGCCACCACTGACTTGCTGTGTGATCCCGGGTCTGGTGCTGCTCCACTCTGGGCCTTAGCTTCCCAGTCTGTACTATGAATGAGATCAGGCTCTTAAGACTTTTTTAGATGCAAAGATGCCTCTAATTGTATTGCCCTATATGCTACTGCCTTCCGTACACACACCTACTTGATAGTTGTTAAGTTTTTTTGTTTAGTTTTGTTTTGTCTTTGAGTTGGAGTCTCACTGTCGCCCAGACTGGAGTGCAGTGGCCGTTCCTGGTCACCGCAGCCTACCTGCCGGGCTCTGACGATCCTTCCACCTCAGCCTTCCGAGTTGCTGGAACTACAGGTGCGCGCTACCACGCCCGGCTA
>NW_007260389.1:130703-134750 GCF_000164805.1 Carlito syrichta | reverse complement strand
TTTTTTTTTTTTTTTTGGAGTTGGAGTCTTACTCTGTCACCCAGGCTGGAGTGTAGTGGAATGCCCATGGCCACCCCAGCCTCATTCTGCTGGGCTCAGGGGATCCTTCAGCCTCAGCCTTCCAAGTAACTGGAACTACAGTGTGCCACCACGCTCAGCTAATTATTCGATTTATTGTAGAGATGAGGTCTCATCAAGTTACCCAGGCTGATCTTGAGCCCTTGGGCTCAGGCAATCCTCTTGCCTCTGCCTCCCAAAGTGCAGGGATACAGGTGTGAGCCACCTTGCCCAGCCACTGCTGTGTATTTAATCCTTGCTTGCCTTTAGAGCGAATCGGACTTTTTTCACTCTGTTCTTATGTTTCTTTTGCTGATTTTCTTTAATTAATTATCTCCTTTTTTCCAGGTCAAATTTTGCAAGCCTATGTTGAACTTGATTTCTCTTTGTATCATTCAAGAATTTGTAAATTTTATCAAAGACAGTTTTGCCACTGCCAAATATCTGGTATTTTCTTGCACTTTTTTTTTTTTTTTTTTTTTGAGTAGGAGTCTTACTCTGTCGCCCAGGCTGGAGTGGCATGCTCATGGTCACCGCAGCCTCGACCTGCTGGGCTCAGGCGATCCTTCCACCTCAGTTTTACAGGTAGCTGGAATTACAGGCACGCACCACCACACTCAGCTAATTTTTTGTTATTGTAGAGATGAGGTCTCGCCAAGTTGCCCAGGCTAGTCTTGAACCTGTGGGCTCAGGCATTCCTCTCACCTTGGCCTTCCAAAGTGCTGGGATTATACGCGTGAGCCACCGCGCCCAGCCTGCACTTTTTTTTGGTAGAGACATGGTCTACTTATGTTGTCCAGGCTGGTCTTGAACTCCTGGGTTCAAGCAATCCTCCTGCCTTGACCTCCCAAAGTGCTGGGATAACAGGAGTAAGCCACCAAACCTGGTCACATATTTTGTTGTGTAATTTGATTAGTCTTTCTCAAATTTCTGGCTAGGTACTGTTGCCTTCCAAAGGTAAAGGACATTTATGGCCATTTGTTCCTGCCGAAACAATTGGGATGTTATGACCTAACTCCCTTGTCTAGTTGCTTGTGTCATTCATAACAGTGACTGCCATTATGCAGTGGGGTGGGGGTGTGGAAGCCCCCAGATGTGTTTAAAGACTTTGTATACTTATTACCCTAAGATTGTTGCTCTAATTTACTGTCTCTCAAATTATTATTATTATTTTAGTCAGAATCTCATTCTGTTGCCTAGGCTGCAGCGCAGTGGCACATGCATGGCCACCGCAGCCTTGACCTGCTGGGCTAAGGTGTTCCTTCCATCTCAGCCTGCCAAGTAGCTGAAACCACAGACGCGTGCTACCACAACTGGGTAATTTTTTGATTTATTGTAGAGATGAGATCTCTCCAAGTTGCCCAGGCTGGTCTCAAACCCATGTGCTCAGGCAATGTTCTCACCTTCGCCTCTCTAAGTGCTAGGATTATAGGTGTGAGCCACAGCACATGCCTATCCTTCAAATTATTATTATTATTATTATTTTGAGTTGGAGTCTCACTCTGTCACTCAGACTGGAGTGCAGTGGCCGCTCCCGGCCACCGCAGCTTCAACCTGCTGGGTTCGGGTGATCCTTCCGCCTCAGCCTTCCAAGTAGCTGGAACTACAGGCGCGCACTACCACGCCTGGCTAATTTTTGATTTATTGTAGAGATGAGGTCTTGTCAAGTTGCCCAGGGGGGTCTCGAACCTGAGGGCTCAGGCAATCCACTCACCTTGGCCTCCCAAAAAGCTGGGATTATAGGCTGAGGCACCGAGCCTGGCCTCTTTCAAATTATTAATGAAAGTCTCCGATAACTGTCTGTCATACTTTCATAGCAGCCAGGATCTGGAAGCCAGATATGAAGTGTAAGGATTTGGGAAATAACTTAGCAATGCTATTCTAAAATATTTTCTTTTCTTTTCTTTTTTAGTTGAGGTCTCACTCTGTCACCCAGGCTGGAATGCAGTGGCAGTATCACTGCTCATCACAGCTTTGAATGCCTGGGCTCAAGTGATCCTCCCACCTTGTCCTCTTGAGTAGCTGGGACTACAGCTGAGTGTCACCACCATGCCTAGCTAATTAAAAAAAATTTTTTTTTGCAGAGATAAAATCTCACTATGTTGCCTAGGCTGGTCTTGAACTCCTGGGCTCAAGTAATCCTCCTCCCTTGGCCTCCCGAGGTGGTGGGATCACAGGTGTGAGCCACCATTCCTAGCCCTCTAATATATGTCTTGAACCCACCTACTTCTCTTCTTCATTGTCACCGCCCTAGTCCAAGTTACCATCTTTTCTCACCTGGTTGACTGCAGCAGCCTCCTCACTGTTCTCTCTGCTGCTGCTCTCATTCTGTCTCCAGTCTTCACTTAGTAGCTAGAGGGAATTTCTTTTTTTTGAGTAGGAGTCTCACTGTCACCCAGAATGGAGTGCAGTGGCACAATCATGGCTCACCACAGCCTTGGCCTCCTGGACTCAGGTGATCCTTCTGCCTCAGTCTCCCAAGTAGCTGGGACTATAGGTGTGTGCCACCACACCTGACTAATTTTGTATTCTTTTGTAGAAATGAAGTCTTGCTATGATGCCTGGGCTGGCTTGTCTTCCTGGGCTCAAGCAATCCTCTTACCTTGGCCTCCCAAAGTGCTTGGATTAGCGGCATGAGCCACAGTGCCAGCCCAGAGGGATATTTTAAAAAACCTAAATGGTGATTATGTTCCAACTCTACTTGAAATCCTTCAGTTGTACTTCCACTGGGCTTAGAATAAAAACCCAACTGAGCATCACAGTCCACAAAGGCCCTCTGGCTCTTGCCTGCTTCTTCAGACCCATCTCTTGCTCACTTCACACTAACTACATTGGCCTCCCTCATTGCAAGCTCACTGTAACCTCAGTCCCTCCTCCCCAAACACACCACTGCCAACTCTGTACATCAGTGACTTCTCATCCCTTAGGTCTCAGCAGAAACATCACCTGCTCAGACAGGCCTTCCCTGTCTACCCAAACTACAGTGGGTCCTCCATGATTCATTATCATTGTTTTGGATTTGTTGCCCTTGTAAGTCTAATCATAACCCCTAACTATTCTATTTGTCTCCTTACTTCTGTTTTGTATAACTCTGCTAGACTATAAAGTCTGGGAGGGTGCGGGCATGGTGGCTCACACTTGTAATCCCAGCACTTTGGGAGGCCGAGGCAACAGGATTGCCTGAGCACACGGGTTCAAGACCAGCCTGGGCAACGTGGTGAGACCTTGTGTCTCTACAATAAATCAAAAAAATTAGCTGGGCATGGTGGCACGTGCCTGTGGTCCCAGCTACTTGGAAGGCTGAAGCAGAAGGATCACCTGAGTTCAGAAGGTTGAGACTGCGGTGGCCATGAGCACGCCACTACACTCCAGCCTGAGTGACAGTGAGACTTTGACTCAAAAAGAGAAAAAAGAAAAGTCCGAGAGGGAATGTGTCTATCTTTCTTATTACTATTATTATGAGTGTACCATTTAGGTCTGTGTCACATTATAATCCTATGAGACAGCTGGGCTTGGTGGCTCAGCCTGTAATCCCAACGCTTTGGGAGGCCGAGGTATGTGGGTTGCCTGAGCCCATGGGTTCGAGACCCGCCTGGGCAACTTGGCGAGACCTCATCTTTACAATAAATAAAAAATTAACTGGGTGAGGTAGTGCCTGCCTGTATTTCCAGCTACTTGGAAGGCTGAGGCAGAAGGATCGCTGGAACCCAGCAGTGACCGGGAGCATGCCACTGTACTCCAGTCTGGGTGACAGAAACTCCAACTCAAAAAAAAAAAAGTCATTCCAACATCTTTAAGCCGGGCTCGGTGGCTCAGCCTGTAATCCTGCGCCTTTGGGAGGCTGAGGTGAGTGGATTGCCTGAGCCCGCGGGCTCAAGACCCACCTGGGCAGGCGAGACCTCATCTCTACACTAAAATAAAAAAAATTAGCCGGGCATGGTAGTGCATGCCTGTAATTCCAGCTACTCGGAAGGCTGAGGCGGAAGGATC
>NW_007260389.1:127717-130580 GCF_000164805.1 Carlito syrichta | reverse complement strand
GCCACTGCACTCCAGTCTGGGCGACAGAGTGAGACTCTAACTCAAAAAAAAAAAAAATAGCCGGGCATGGTAGCGCACCTGTAGTTCTAGCTACTTGGAAGGCTGAGGTAGAAGGATCACCAGAGCCCTGCAGGTCGAGGCTGCAGTGAACGGGAGCATGCCACTGTACTCCAGTCTGGGTGACACAGTGAGACTCCAACGCAAAAAAAAAAAAAAAAAATCCTATGAGACCACTGTCATATATGCAATCCATTGACTGTACCCTTTTGCCTTCATCAAATTGACCTCACTCAGTGGGGAGAGGTGGCTCATGACCAGAACCCCAGCACTTTGAGAGGCCAAGGTGAGAGGACTGCCTGAGCCCACAGGTTCGAAACCAGCCTGGGCAACCTGGCAAGACCTCATCTCTGCAATAAATCAAGAAAAATTAGCCTGGAGTAATGGTGCATTCCTGTAGTTCCAGTTACTTGGAAGACTGAGGTAGAAGAATCACCTGAGCCCAGCAGGTCGAGGCTGTGGTGGCCGTGAGTGTGCCACTGCACTCCAACCTGGGCAAAAGTGAGACTCCGACTCAAAAAAAAAAATTTGACCTCACCCAATTGCTCTTAGGGTGTGTTGCCCTAAAGTCTGCATGGTAAATTCATCATGTGACTTCTCACAGACCATTTTCCCTTGCTGTCCAGTACATAGCCAAGAGGCAGGTACAGAACCTAGTCTCACACTCTTTCCGAAAATGCTGTTGCTGATGCCTGTAATCCCAGCACTTTGGGAGGTGGAAGCAAGAGGATTGCCTAAGTCCTGGGGTTTGAGACCAGCCTGGGCAACTTGGCGAGACCTCGTCTCTACAATAAATCAAAAAACATTAGCCGGGCGTGGTGGCGTACACCTGTGGTTCCAGCTACTTGGAAGGCTTAGGTGGAAGGATCACCTGAGCCCACTTCAAGGCTGAGGTGACTGTGAGCATGCCACTTCACTCCATCCTGGGCGACAGAGTGAAACTCCAACTCCAAAAAAAAAAAAAAATGCTGTATCTTGAGTGGCATGATGCAAAGTTATTAAAAATTGGTTGACGTTCGCTCATTCCAGTAGTGGAATGGTTGACCTGAAAAGTGGTTTCTGCTATCCAGACCCTGGATCCTGACTATTCCAAGTCTGGTTCCCCAGTCCTCTCTTTAACCCTGCAAGCTTTCTGATAAGACTTCTAGTTAATTTCCTGTATATTAAAGATGACCAGAATCAGTTTCTATTTGAAATCTAGGAAATGTACTTAATAGACAGTACTCCACAGCCTAACACAGGATTTGGCAATGGTAAGTGCCTAATAAATGTTAAAGGAGAATCTATCTACCCAGGTTGTGGCTTAAACTTGGTGACTTAATATCTCAGAGCCTCTATCTCTTCCTCTCTGATTAACCCACATATCTTCTGGAATCTCGGACTTCTCAGGAGAAAAATCACCTTGCTTGCTTCCTGATTACGCCCTTCCTTTCTACTCTCTAGCCTGCATCGGTCACAACAACAAAACAACCCAACCCAACACAACCCAACCCAACCCAAATTCTTCTCATTTTCTCAGGCAGATCAGCTTAACCTCAATATCTGGAACAAACACAGAGATCCTGGTTCTGCCAGTTAGTAGCCCAGTGACTGTAGGTAAATTAATAAACCTCTTTGGCCGGGTTCGGTGGCTTAGCCTGTAATCCCGCACCTTTGGGAGGCTGAGGTGAGTGGATTGCCTGAGCCCGCGGGTTTGAGACCGCCTGGGCAACTTGGCCAGACCTCATCTCTACAATAAATCAAAAACTAGCCGGGCGTGGTAGTGCGCGCCTGTAGTTCCAGCTACTCGGAAGGCTGAGGCGGAAGGATGGCTGGAGCCCAGCAGGTTCAGGTTATGGTGGCCGGGAGCGGTCACTGCACTCCAGTCTGGGCAACGGAGTGAGACTCCAACTCAGAAAACAAACAAACAAACAAAAAACCTCTTTGTGCCTCAATTTCCTCACGTGTATGTGGTGATGGAGAAATACTAGCACCTCGGTCTCCCAAAGTGCTGGGATTACAGGTGTGAACAGCAGCGCATATTTTTCTAAGTATGCCTTCTGAATCACTAACATTAGAATTACCTACAAAGATTAAGAATGCATGTTCCAGCCGGGCCAGTGGCTCACGCCTGTAATCCCAGCACTTTGGAGGCAGAGGCAAGAGGACTGCCTGAGTCCAGGGGCGATAGACCAGCCTGGGCAACTTGGTGAGATCTCATCTCTACAAAAAAATTAGCCTGGAGCCGGGCTCGGTGGCTCAGCCTGTAATCCCGCGCCTTTGGGAGGCTGAGGTGAGTGGATTGCCTGAGCCCGCAGGTTCGAGACCTGCCTGGGCAACGTGGTGAGCCCTCATCACTACAATAAAAATTTAAAAATTAGCCGGGCATAGTAGCGCACGCCTGTAGTTCCTGCTACTTGGAAGGCTGAGGCGGAAGGATCGCTGGAGCCAGCAGGTCAAGGCTGCAGTGGTCATGAGTGTGTCACTGTTCTCCAGCCTGGGTGACAGAGTGAAGGTCCAACTCAAAAAAATAATAAAAAATAAAAAGTAGTTGAGACATAAGCTGAGCAAAGTGGTGCATACCAGTACCCCTAGATACGCAGAGACTGAGATGAAAGGACTCCTGAGCCCAGGAGTTTGAGGCTGTAGTGTGCTTTGATTGACCCTGTGAATAGCCACTGCACTTCACCTGGGCAACATAACATGACCCTATCTCTAAAAATAAAAAAAAATGATAGCCGGGCTTGGTGGCTCAGCCTGTAATCCCGCGTCTTTGGGAGGCTGAGGTGAGTGGATTGCCTGAGCCCGCGGGTTCGAGACCCGCCTG
>NW_007260389.1:125453-127620 GCF_000164805.1 Carlito syrichta | reverse complement strand
CAAAAAAAAAAAAAAAAATGAGGCTGGGCACGGTGGCTCACACCTATAATCCTGGCACTTTGGGAGGCTGAGGTGAGAGACTTGCCTGTGCTCATGAATTCGAGCACAACCAGGACAGCTTGGCAAGAACTCATCTCTACAGTAAATCAAAAATTAGCTGGGCGTGGTGTCATGTGCCTGTAGATCCAGCTACTCAGAAGGCTGAGATGGAAGGAGAACCTGAGCCCAGCAGGTGGAGCCTGCAGTGGCCATGAGTAACCTGTCACTGCTCTCCAGCCTGGGCTACAGGGTGAGACTCTGACTCAAAAAAACAAAAAACTTCGGTGGCTCAGCCTGTAATCCTGTGCTTTGGGAGGCTGAGGTGAGTGGACCCGTCTGGGCAACCTGGAGAGACCTCATCTCTACAATAAATCAAAAATCAGCCTGTCGTAGTAGTGCGCACCTGTAATTCCAGCTACTTGGAAGGCTGAGGCGGAAGGATCGCTGGAGCCCAGCAGGTCGAGGCTGCGGAGGCTGGGAGCGGCCATGGCACTCCAATCTGGATGACAGAGTGAGACTCCAACTCAAAAACAAAAACAAAAACAAAAAACAAATAAACAAAAAAACAAAGATATTGTGACATAATACACATGCCATAAAATTCACCCATTTAAAGTGCATTAATGGTTCAGTGGTTTTTAGTATATTCACAGAGTAGTGCAACCGTCACCAAAGTCATTTTATTTTATTATTGTTTATTTTACTTTATTTTATTTTTTTAGTTGAGGTGTCACTATGTCACCCAGGCTGGAGTGCAGTGGCATGCTCACGGCCACTGCAGCCTCAACCTGCTGGGCTTAGGTGATCCTTCCTCTTCAGTCTTCTAAGTATCTGGGACTACAGATGTACACCACCACACCTTGCTTATTTTTTGATTTATTGTAGAGACAAGATCTTGCCATGTTGCCCAGGATGGTCTCAAACCCGTGGGCTCAGGAAACCTCTCACCTAGGCCTCCCAAAGTGCTGAGAATTTTAGGCATAAGCCACCGCACCCAGTTTTTTTGTTTTTGTTTTTGTTTTTAAGACAAGGTCTCAGTCTGTCACCTAGGATTGAGTACAGTTGTGCAATCACGGCTCACTGCAACCTCGACCACCAGGACTCAAGTGACCCCCTGCCTCAGCCTCCTGAGTAACTAGTAGTACAGGCACATGCTACCACACCCAGCTAATTTTAAATTTATTTGTAGAGGCCGGGTGTAGTGACTCAAGTCTGTAATCCCAGCACTTTGGGAGGCTGAGGCGAGAGGATTGCCTGAGCTTGTGCATTTGAGACCAGCCTGAGCAACATGGCGAGACCGCATCTCTACAATAAATCAAAACATCAGCTGGGCTCGGTGGCTCAACCTGTAATCCTGCGCCTTGGGAGGCTGAGATGAATGGATTGCCTGAGCCTGCGGGTTCAAGACCTGCCTGGGCAACTTGGCGAGACCTCATCTCTACAATAAATAAAAATGAGCCGGGCGTGGTAGTGCGCGCCTGTAGTTCCAGCTACATGGAAGGCTGAGGCAGAAGGATCGCCAGAGCCCAGCAGGTCGAGGCTGCGGTGGCCAGGAGCGGCCACTGCACTCCAGTCTGGACGACAGAGTGAGACTCCAACTCAAAAATAAATAAATAAATAAATAAATAAATCAATAAATACAGCCAGGCATGGTGGCACATGCCTGTGGTTCCACCTACATGGAAGGCTGGGGCTGAAGGATCACCTGAGCTCAGTAGGTCGAGGCTACTCATGGCACACTCATGGCCACTGCACTCCAGACTGGGCAACAGAGTGATACTCTGACCACCCCCCCAAAAAATTTTTTTCTGTAGAGGTGAAGTCTTGCTATATTTCCCAGACTGGTCTCAAACTCCTGGCCTCAAGCAGTCCTCCTGCCTCAGTCTCCCAAAGTGTAGAGATTACAGGCATAAGCCACAACATTTGGTCTGTCTTTCATTTCTTATTATTTATTTATTTTTGAGTCAGAATCTCACCCCGTCACCCAGACTGGAGTGCAGTGGCATGCTCATAGCCACCACAGCCTCAACCTGCTCAGTTCAGGTGATCCTTCCACCTCAGTTCCCAAGTAGCTGGAACTACAGGTGCGTGTCACCACACCTGGCTAATTTTTTTTTTTTTTTTTTTT